>NC_134488.1:38250863-38538363 GCF_040206685.1 Ascaphus truei | reverse complement strand
GTTGACTGTGCGTTTAAATGTTTTTTTTTTTTTTTTTTTTTACCACCATTTTCACTTTCAATGCGTGGATACAGCGTAACATTGCAGACTGCATAACATGTAGCAATCACAAAGAAATTGTTGCTGAATACAATATAGTATAACCTGAAAGAGTAGTACACATTGCTGACGGAATAAATATACGTACTTTCCTATCCCTTTAACCATATTAGCAACATTTTAACATAACTCTAACACATACAGTACCTGTTTTGTTATCATGCAACATTTAAAAGCGGGTCCACCACGTATGACGTGGGACCCTTGTCATGGCCCAAGGCGTCCTTAAAAAGGATTACGGATGTAAGTCCCGCCCCCAAGCGACGTGCGCGCCTCAAAGCCTATTGGCTGTCATGTTTTGTTATAGTAACGGTAACTGCAGTGTGTCATGTGTGCGGCTCAGTGTTTGTAGGCGTCAACTGGGCGTTAGCCGAATGTTAATTGAGTGGGAGGAGTGTTAGCGTGCGTTTCACGCTGGTTTAACATGACGTCACACGTATTGCATTTGCGCATTGTGTTATCGGCCGTCCTTTCTGTCCAAACACGTCTGTTTAAAAAGAATACAGATGTACTCGTTTAGAACGAATGTAGTTTCGTATTCATTGTATTTGAAATAAAGATTTTATGTTTAATGGTATTTTCAAGATGTATTGAACGCACAACGTACGCTTTGTTTTGCGCATGCGCTAACAGTTAGTGCAGCCAAGCGTGAAGTGCGTGCGCACACTAAAATGTGCGCGCACATTTTTCAGTATACAGGCAACGTTCACATCATATACATAGTTATGCCTGCTACAAATTTAAAGAAACATTACATACTGATGTACACTTGTACTTCTAACATATAAGTGAGTGACGTGTGTATGTACACAATCATATAGAGCTGTGTAATGCGTTGTCACGGATACATATATAGTAAGGTGCCATATTTGACCATCATGTGTTTGCTGTATTTCAGAGATGTCGGGGAAGATACAATCGGATCAATGTATGATTTCAGAAGAGTCTACCTTTATATGAGATGATTGTGAGGAGGAGCCACCGACTACTATACTACATATGGAACTAATTTTATATTGCTTGCAGCGCTTATTAACAAACAATTAAAAATGTGATACCCTTATGCCTATATTGCATAAGCACTTAATTAACATAATGATGTTGCAAAATAGTGCCTCATGATTTTTTATTGAGTGTTCTTTAATGACTACTATCATTTTATGGCATGGTGTGTTTTATATATAACAACCATTCCCACTCTGCTAACACATTTGTGAATTCTATTGTGTAATGGAACGTATGACTGTTCAAACTATGTAACAATAATAATAATAATAATAATAATAATTATAATATGAGCATGTTCATGTATAGCGCTGCTAGTTGTACACAGCGCTTTACAGACACATTTTTCAGGCTGAGGTCCCTGGCCCGTGGAACTTACAATTTATTTTTTGCCGCCTGAGGCACAGGGAGATAAAGTGACTTGCCCAAGGTCACAAGGAGCCGACACCGGGAATTGAACCAGACTCCCCTGCTTCAAAATCTCAGTGCCAGTGTGTGTCTTTACTCACTGAGCCACTCCTTCTCCCAATGTAAAGGACACTTACAACCAACTAGCCATTTCTTGTTAAAAATCTCTTGTTACATGGGTATGTTGATAAAATGGTTTGGGACTGTAGCAAATAATGTTATTGGCCAGATGTTGTGGTCCCCTACAATGCATGATGTTCTGATTATGACATCAACATCATGTAATGAAGTACGTTTCTGTGTATATTTCATTAACCTAACTAACTATAGTTTACTGTGTTTATTAAACGTTCTAAAAATACATAGTATAGTCAATATGATGATATAAGCTACCATAATAAAGCTGGTGTTATCATTTGTCGGTGTTATACATGGATCCTACACAAATTGATACAGACACAAACAGTTGTCTTACAAAGTGTGTCTATGCTACTGTGCACGTGATTGACGTTACAATTGTGAGAATACTTGATAATTATCATCATGATAATGATGAAGTGACGTGATTTATATAGCAAAAATATTACCAACATTGTCATATTGGTAAATTAGAAATGCTAAATGACAGTAACATTTGCAACAAAATTGTGTTTTCTGTTAACAGTTTTACACTTGGTACATGTAGGACACATCCACACACGTGTGACTTATACATACACATGTCACAAATGTAAATTAATGTTGACTATTAATTCCTAGCATTAAAAAACACCTACATTGCTAAATCTAAGATGTAGTACGCATTGTTGTGATTACAGGCATTCATGCATGGAGTGTTATGATCAGTCAATTTCATCCGTGATGAATGATCTCCCGTAAGTAAACACATAAGTACAGTTATCCCCTTTTCTCCAAACACCTCTATATTACATTAATGGAATTTATAAGGAAACATACATAAAATGTGATGAAATGTGAGTAATCATTTTCTAATACAATGCACATGAAAGCTCAAGAGTAGCTAAATGCATATACATGATACAGAAAGTACATGTATGTTACATTTGTGTTAAAACCAATATGTAGGGTTTTTACTTCAAATAATTATAGGAAGATTGAGGTAGGCACATCTTATGAGAGATGTCAGCAAATATACATACCATGATCAGTCATACTGGAGATATACCTATAATGCAAAGGAACAATATATAAATTGCAAACATTGACATGCCATCTTCAGTACCGTAAACAACACAGCAAAGTGTGTATTTGGTGTTAAATGTGCAACACCATGTATATTTCATGACATTCAAAATGTAAATCAGGCTGGTGTACACATCATATGGATGTACATGTTACACTGCACCAATAACATTGTATGTAAGCATACTAGAAGCATGAATGAGTATGGGCATAATATGTGTATTGTGTTAGCATAAGGAACAACACAATGCTAAAATATTAGTGCTTTGTTACCCCAGTTGTATTCACATACACACAACTAAAGTAAAATTGAAGAGGGATTATATAACCTGTGCAACAATAACATACCGGTGCCACATCCCTTTGTGCACACAGCAGAGAGAAGAAAGGTGTGCAACCCATACTGCTGCGGCACAGTTTTTTCAAGCATTTGCCCGTTCTGTGCCGCAGCAGTAGCCTGGCGCGCGCCCGAGTGTGACGGGCGCGCGCCGAAGCAGCGGAAGAGCGCCCTCCGATCGGGGCGCTCTCCCTCCCGCTGCCGGGTCCGCCGGGTCCCCCGGAACCCCCTGCCGCCGTCCCGCAGATCGCGGGACACCAGGGCTCCCTCGGGGAGCCCTGGACGCGCGTGCAGGGGGCGCAGGCTCCCGAAGACGCGTGACCGCGCGTCTATGACGCGCGGCACGCCGAGGGGCGGCCACTAGCAAGCCGGGAAATCTCCCGGCTTGCGGATCTGGCAGCACTGCGAAAAAGTGTGTCGCCAGTGTATTCATCTGTGTCCTACCAGAAGGGTATATAAAAAAACATTATTGTTAAGATACACTACCGACACACTTTATTGAAGTGTGGTCGGTACCGCAAGCCGGGAAATCTCCCGGCTTGCTAGTGGCCGCCCCTCGGCGTGCCGTGCGTCATAGACGCGCGGTCACGCGTCATCGGGAGCGTGCGCCCCCTGCACGCGTGTCCAGGGGCTCCCCGAGGGAGCCCTGGTGTCCCGCGATCGCGGGACAGCGGCAGGGGGTTCCGGGGGACCCGGCGGACCCGGCAGCGGTAGGGAGAGCGCCCCGATCGGAGGGCGCTCTTCCGCTGCTTCGGCGCGCGCCCGTCACACTCGGGCGCGCGCCAGGCTACTGCTGCGGCACAGAACGGGCAAATGCTCGAATAAACTGTGCCGCAGCAGTAACATAATGTAAGTATAAAAGTAGAACTTGGAACATATATGTTTTTACTTACAAGAAAAAAATGAATTGATGAGATTCTGGCGTGTCTGGCCACCACTGGCTGTTTGTTCATTTTCAGCAGCTACATGGGTGGGATGCTCGTCTACCAAAGGCTCAGCTAGGTCTGACTGTACATTGTGCCTGAGTGCAATATTGTGCAAAATGCAACAGGCAAGGATAATATCAGACACTTTTTGAGGCTTGTATAGAAGAGCCCCACCAGTTCTGTCCAGACACCTAAATCTGGTCTTGAGTAGGCCAAATGTCCTCTCTATAACAGATCTTGTAGATATATGGGCTGCATTGTACCTGTCCTCTGCTTCAGTTTGAGGGTTTAGCACCGGAGTCAAGAGCCACGGCCTAATTCCGTATCCTGAGTCACCTATAATGAATGGAGCACACATAAGCTGACATTAGTGATCAAATTGTACAATGCCAACATTCCTAAATAAAAATGTGTTTTGTGTTATAACATGTAAATGTGTACTCACCCAGCAGCCAACCATGTTCAAAATGTCCCTCTTCGAACGCATGGAAGACTGAAGAGTTCCTCAGGATGGAGGAATCGTGACTGGAACCAGGGAATTTGGGTACCACATGCATTATCCTCATCGTCGCATCACATACCACCTGTACATTGAGTGAATGGTAGTGCTTACGATTGCGGTACACATGCTCACTCTGACTAGGTGCAATCAAAGCAACATGTGTGCAATCGATTGCACCCAGCACACATGGTATCCCTGCTATATTATAAAAGCCAGTCCTGACTTCCAGCCACTCTGTCGCCTCTGTAGGAAAATGAATATAATTCCTAGCGCGTCTATTGAGTGCATAGAGAAACTGGGTCAAGGCCCGCGAGAATGTAGATTGCGAGACCCCGCCCACTATGCCCACAGTTGTCTGGTATGACGCGGAAGCAAGATAATGTAATGAGCACAGCATTTTAACAAGCCCAGGGACTGCACGACCTCTGGCTGTGAAAAAATCTAAATCTCCCCTTATATCCTGATAAAGAGATAAGATTGCTGCTGAACTCAAACGATAGCGACTTACAATCTCCTCCTCACTCATCCCATCTAACAGGGTTCTCTCCCTGTACAGACGTGGACGAGGCACAACTTGTCTCCTCTGTCTTCTCCTCTGATCTCCTGTCCCTCTACCTGTCCCTCGGCCTGTCCCACTCCCTGTCCCTGTCGTATCCGCGTGACTGTCCCTGTCACTGTCCCTCGGTGTGTCCCTCCCTTGCCCTATATGATTCTCTTCATCATCAAGCATGTCATAGAAAAGAATGTTCCTCCGTCTCCTAAACAATCTCAACATTTTGAAATGAGTAGCTGTGAATGAGCAGGTAATGGGCGTCCTTTAAATAGGTATGTGATGATGTCAGGTGACATAGTAAAATGCAAGGTGTTACATTAACATAATAAAGTACTTCTGTGGCAAGCTGTGTGCAGTTGTTGTTATAAGTATTTGTTGTGTGTATTCTGCAGGGAATGATGATATTTGGCAATGATGTGACGTGAACCTTTGTAGAAACATTGCTTGCAAATAAATAGTTGCATGTGCAATGCATGTAACACTTGTGAACGCAACAGTCAGTCATGTAATTAGACAAAAAGGCTGAGATTGACGTGGGAAAAGTTTTGTGTAACATGTGTAATTAGGCATGTTATTGTGACATGTTGACAACAATGAATAGTCGTGTGCATATGCATGCATTTGTGTAATGAGGATAGTTGCTATAGAATGAGTTTACAAGGTGTCCCAATACATGTGTGTATAAGTTAGGTTGAAGTGCTTGTAATGCTACGGTTACAATGTAAACATGCAATGTGATTGAGCGTCCAATAAGTGACGTCATGAAAATAGGGAGGACCCAAAACTAGATGTAAACATGAGAAGACAGATGTACATGAACGTTTAAAGATGCGTGTCACATTACAAGCATTGTGTAATGTAAAGGAAGATGAATATACGGTGTATGTGTGACATGTGTGACATGTGTAACATCATGTAAATAATTGTCGCTCAGTTCAGTAAAATGTGTGATATGATGTGAGGTTCTCCTTTAAGAGTTGAGTATAGTATTTTCCCTTGGCACATCATCACATGATGAGTAATGTGACCCGCAAATGCTGAAAACATGTAAAAGTACAATGTTATGCAAATAATACACGTCAGCTGTGACACAATGCAGGGAATGCCCCCACACTGTAATGCAAATGACGTTTGTATTGTGAGCAATGAAACGTAAACAGTACTATACTGTTATACGTCCCCGCTCCATTGACTCCATTGATGTACAGAAGTTTTTTTTTTTCTAAGTGCCGTTCCGGCAGCCTTAGCGATCGTTCTCCCCTCCAAACTGCCAACTTTAGTTGGCGGGAGAAATTGGCCATAACATCTCAATTTCGTAGTGCCGATCAGCCCCGATAAGCTGTTTTTTTTTGTTGAATCCAGCCGATTTAAAAAAGTGGCGATCAGTGGCGAAAACAGGCTTATCGGCAGGCGAATGGCCATAACAAAATAATCGGCTCCGAAACCTGGCGAAATCAAGCACTTATCGGCGCTTACTGAATCTCAAACCCAATTTTGCCTATAAATTGCCGATAATTCCCTTATCAACGCTTACTGCATGAGGCCCATAAAGTCATTTTTTTATATATTTATTTTATTATTCCATATTGATTGACAGTCATTTTTTATATCTTCATTGATTATTAGCAATAACGTATTTTCTTTTTGCTTATACTATGGGGAATTGTATGTGTGTCCTACAGACTCCTAATTTACATTGTTATTCCATTTCTATGTACATTTGTTCTTAGGGTTCGGTGTGCCATCTGAATTTGTAGGTGTAACAGGGACTTAACCCTTTTTTAAATAAGGAATCCCGCAAAGAGCTGGTTGATTGCAGTCAGTCAATTAACCAGTCTCCACCTGGCTAAACAGAGCAGTAGAAAATAAACAAAAATAAACCTGGCGCCAAATAAATGTCCAATATGGCTAGTCCCGTAATCCTCAGTAAAACTGCATGGATGCTTTCCAGCCATGGAACAAGAAAAAAGACGTTCCATGGCTTGAAAGCATCCGTGCAGTTTTACTGTTTTACTGTTTACAGTTTTTCATTTATTTGGCGCCAGGTTTATTTTTGTTTATAGTCTGTTTCTGTCTGTACTAGGCAGTAGTTATCAGGCAGCCTAACCTTTATGTAAAGGGTGTAATATTACCACTATTTGTTTTATCACTGATTAGTTGTAGGTACTTTAGCGCTACAGTCACAATTTTTCTTTTTTCAGAGCAGTAGAAAAGCCTCCTGTGGGAAACTGTTGAAAGCGGACTATTAGCACATTCACAAGTGAGCTGACAGAGGAGATACTGTCTTGAGCACAAAAGCTGTGCTCAGGTCAAGACACCTGGACACCACTCACCTGAAGGGCCACCTGCTTTAAGGTACCGCTTTAGACTTTGGGGTGGTAGGCTGGTAAGGTGCTTTTCCTCCCATTCTTGCAGATAGGGACTGGAGAGTGAGTTCGCCATGACACAGGGATAGGGGTTTGTTGCTTTGTTTATTTTGTTGTTGTATGCTGTTTAGTGTTTAAAGGGACAGGCTAAATAAAGCCTGTTTTAATTTCCCAAAAACTGTCTCCTTGTGTGTACATCTGCACCTGCCCCTTACAGTAGGTTTTTAACCCTTGAATGTATACGTTGAGCATAATTCTAAGCAATGGCTTATTGCTAGTATATTTATTGATTCCTGTGAGTCAATAACTATAAGGGTAAAGGAGATAGGGTGACTTTGTCTGTTCAAACTCCTGCTCAGCACATACCTTTAAAGGATTATAAATGCCATGAATAGGCTTTCTTCAAGAGATTGGAATGTGTAACTTTTAATTGTATGATAAACAGACATTTGCTTGAGTGTATTAGTGCAAATGTGTTAAACAATGACATTTTTTTCAGCAAAAAAAGTAAGCGTTTGCTAAAAACATACTGTATACAGTACGTTAACAAATGTTCTTTTGCATATTAATCATTAAATACTCTACAGTACTGTATGTTCCACCTGTGTTTACCCTTTTGTGGACACCTGAGCAAAGTACCAGATTCCTATTCTTCCCCGTCTGACCACATCCTAAGCTTACAGCATGGAGTTTACTGGTGGAGAAACATATCAGTCCAATTTTGACCCAAAAGCATATTTGGCTACTTTTTGCAGCTTTGGAACAGGAAGAGACGGCACATTAAACTTCCGCCTGCAGAAATGTTTGAAGACGTTCAGTTCTGGTATGTGTATACAGTAATTGTGCCTCATCATTGTTCACACTGTGCCAACATTATCATTCGTTGGAGAATTTGGGATATGCTGACTTACACTGTTATACTGTACTGTATGTATCAAGATTGTGACAATGCTAAAGGCAACAAGTGTATCAAAGATTAATTGTTTTTAAGTAGATTTGTTTCTGCGATAGGTGTGTTTGCACTGTGAATACATTGATATTGATTACTGAAGCCTCTTAAATCCTAGGATTCCAAGTTTTGCCAATTGATTGATCATAATTGAAAGGCAATATATACAAAAGATTCCTAGTATGAATATTGTAATTCAAGGTGTCTTACACTTTTTTTATTCTGCATGAATCATGAAAGTAGTTACATGAATCAACAGTAGGAGTTATGGAGGCACAACTTGCAAAATAAAGCATACATAGTATCATATATTGTCATATATTCACATGAGATCTAGAAATGAAATATCTGGACCATCGTTTATAGTTCTGATCCCTCAATCCAAAAATTAATTGAACCTGACGTGGCATAACAATCTCTGTAACAAGTCTGGAGAGAGAAGCACACAGGGACAGAGACACTAACACAGAGATACACACTCATGCAAGTGCCACACAACTGCCTTCTCCTCGCTCCAGATTAGAGATGGGCATGTCTGCCCAAATCCAATTCCTGGATTTTCTCACATTTTCCCCCAAAACCGTTTTGCGGATGGATTTGATAGATTTTAATCAATGCAGATTCTTTAAAAACTGCCATTAGCGGATTTGTAGAATCCAATCCGTGGATATGGCAATCCATTAGCGGATTTGTAGAATCCAATCCGTGGATATGGCAATCCATTAGCGGATTTGTAGAATCCAATCCGTGGATATGGCAATCCATTAGCGGATTTGTAGAATCCAATCCGTGGATACGGCAATCCATTAGCGGATTTGTAGAATCCAATCTGTGGTTACGGCAATCCATTAGCGGATTTGTAGAATCCAATCCGTGGATACGGCAATCCATTAGCGGATTTGTAGAATCCACAAAGGATTGTTGAGTTCGTGGATTCTACAAATCTGTCCACGGGTTGCGGAGTGTATTGGTATTTATGATTAAAAAAAATCTGCAAAATGTTAATCGCCCTTTTTGAGATTGATCCATGACCAAAGGATCTGACTGATCTGGCCCCGAAAATCACCCATCTCTACTCAAGATCACCGGACAATGTTATTTCTGGGGATGTGAGATGTGTAAGCCCAAGCTTGCTGAAGCTGTCCTTGGATCCTAAGAGGTTAAATTCTATATCAGCGTTACCAGAGCAGAAAAAGGAAAGGATAAAATAAACAGTCACTATAATCTCCACCTGTATACTATTTTATTGAGTATTCCTTAGAAAAAAATATGTAAAATATCCCCCATCCCCTCTCTTCTCATCTTCTCTTACCTTATTGCCTCTCTCCCAATCCACTTTCTCTCCCATCCTCCATATCTCCCCATCCCTCTCTCTCTCCACCTCCTCTTTTTCTCCAATCCTCCATCTCTCTCCCCATCCCTTCCTTACCTTCTCCGTCTCCGTTATACCCTGCATCCTCTCTCTCCCTCGCATAACCCCCATTCCCCACCTCCTTTCTCACCATATTCTCAATACCATCTTCCATCTCCTCTTTATCACCTGCATCCTCGCACTCACATCATCTCCCCTATTTATGTATTTTCTCCCTCTCCCCCTCTCTCTCTCGCTCTCTCTCTCTCTCTCTCTCTCTCTCTCTCTCTCTCTCTCTCTCTCTCTCTCTCTCTCAGCCCATCCACTCTCACCACCATCCTCTTTGTTATCCCCTGCATCCTCTCTCCCATCATCTACTCTATCACCCATCCCCTCTCTCATTCTCTCTCTCCCCCCGCACTCTGTCTATCTGCCCATCCTGTCTGTGTGTTTCTCTCTCTGTCTCCTCCATCCATCCCCTCTGTGTCTACCCCCCCCGCCACTTCGACTCATCCTATGTCTGCCCCAAAGAACAGTCCTCCTTGCCGAAGGAACAGATGGCCAGCGTCCCTCCCACTCTCCTTCCCCATCAAACCACCTGGCCTCATTGCAAGTTTTGTCTGCATGTTTGACAGGCTTTCCTTAACCCTTAATCCTAAAAGCCATAACATGTTCCTCACAACAGAGACAGCCATGGCTAATTACTCCTATCCACTATTACAATTCTTTTTCTAATTCAATGCCTTTAACGTGTATACTCACTAAGAAATATAATAATATAGTTTTTCATTCCCATTCTCCAGTTAATAATAATAATAGCATGTCGTTGTATAGCGCTGCTAGTTATACATAGCGCTTTACAGAGACATTTTGCCGGCACAGGTCCCTGCCCCGTGGAGCTTACAATTTATGTTTTTGGTGCCTGAGGCACATGGATATAAAGTGACTTGCCCAAGGTCACAAGGAGCCAACACCAGGAATTGACCCAGGCTCCCCCCTTCAAACTCTCAGTGCCAGTCAGTGTCTTTTACTCACTGAGCCACTCCCGATCCCTCAGTTCCGATCTCATGTTCATGTGGCGTTGTCCTTCCTAATTATGTCCTAGTGCTCGCATACAAGGTCAAGAACAGGAAAGACCACACTAATTACGATGGTATTCGTTTCTAGCACAAAATACACAGTACACCTGCCAGCTACTACCAGTATCTAAAATCACTGTCCTATTACAAAAAACACAATTTTTCAGTAAAATATAAATTAAACTTTGATGTTGTGATTGCGTTTTTCTTTCTCGATTCATCACAGACCCAACAACAAGTGGCCATATTATGAAATGAAGGACTGGAATATACCATATGTAGTGTTAATATGTTCACTGCAGAGGTCAATACAGGTTTATTACTTTTGCTGGCCAATTGGACAATTTTAGGGCCAAATTTCCCCCTTAGACAGCAATTTTGCAAAGTTTCTTTTGTATTAGGCGATATAACAAACTTCCAGTTATTCAAATTAAAAAAAACTTGATACTTTTTCAAAAATCAGCATTGCCGCAGTTTTGGGAAAACATTGTGATGAATTGAATATGCTAATTCAGAGGAATCTGCTAATTCACATTTGGTTCTGGTTTTATAATTTCTGTGATACATAACCAGACATTAAAAAAAAGTTGACAAAACCCTCTACGTACAGTGTACAGTAAATACAAATACCACGTGGTCTGCAACCCTGTCCTTTCCCATTATCACTTAGCAAACAGTGCTTCCACTGCAGCCAGGGATCCTTAGTAAGACATGCAAATGAGCACAGTGTGTCACTATTTACATCATATTAATTTTAACATGGAGCCCAAACTTAACGTTTTTTAATGTCTGGTTATTCCCACATACCAATGTCATATTGTATGGCCAGCAATCAACCTAGCCCTGATGCGACCCAAATGATTGATTTGCCCAGGCTGTGCTGAAAAGCTGTGTAAGGCAGAAGGCATAAGCTTATAGGGATCCATGTTACAATGTTACAATGGATTATAAGTGAAGAGTGTACAGTATACACAGTGCTCATTTGCATTCCATTACCCAGAATCCCTGGCTGCAGAGAATAAGAGATAATGGGGGACAGACAAAGTTGCAGACCTGGCTGAGACAGGCAAATGCACCACAAGTGGTATTTCTGTTTACCTTACACTTGATACATAGACCCCAAAGCATGTGAAATGTTTCTTATGTATCAGGGCAAATTTGTGGCAAAACAATTGCACCAGATGAATAAAAGAAACAAACTATTGATTTCATAGGGATTTCTTTCTTAGAAACATACATAATGCAGTTGTTTGGCACCAGAATTGCACCACTTAACCCTTTGTGTTTATTGTTTATTTTAACTGTGGCCAGGTGGCATAGGAGGACACACGCTCATTGACATTGGTACTGGCCCCTCCATCTACCAGCTTTTCTCTGCATGTGAATCCTTCAAACAGATCATTGCTACAGATTTCACTGAGCGTAATCGCCAAGAGCTTGAGAGATGGCTGAAAAAAGAGCCAGGGGCATTTGACTGGTCAGTAGCTGTGAAGGCTGTTTGTGAGTTGGAAGGTAACAGGTATGTGTATATACAGTAGGCTGTAGAAGTGGGTAGTTTCACTGGGGTTTGGGTGTTGGTTTTGGTTCTTGAAATGTTTAATTTAATGTTTTTGTTTTTTCCCTGGAACTCGATTAGGTTTTAGTTTTAGGACATTTTTTTTAAACAATTATGGGGAAAAGTTTAAAATAAGCAGATAATTTTTTAAACATGTTGGCTAAATTTTTTCAGCTTCAAACTTATAATTATTCCATTTGGGGCTGACCTCTTCAAGATCACCCCCTTGTTGATTTTTATCTATGCAAATGAAAGGAAAAACAACATAGAAATGAGACTTTGACAATCCCAATATGATACTGATCTAAAAAAATGTTTTCTAGCTTCGACACACACTACTGATATATACTAGAGAAATACATTGTATATGCTTAGGTTAATGCTACATGACACAACTTCCTCATAATTATTTATGGAAAGTATTGGAACACTCACTTTCTCCCCAAGGAAGGGAATGATGCAATCATTGTAATGTTATAGGCCTATAACAATTATTCCCTTTTTTGGTGTAAGAAATTTTATTTTGGTTTGATTGGCTTAATTTTCTGTGTTATTTTGAACATACTGTTTAACAATGTATTTTCTCTGTGACTTAAAGCTGCAGTTCAGTCAATATCCTGCATGTGTGTTTTTTTTAATAAATCAGTTCTGTAGTAAGAAAAAATACTTTTAGCATTTTCTGTTTTTAAAAAAACAACTTTGAAAGACCAATTTTCTTGTATTCTATTTTAACAGCCATTTACTAAGGCACTGCCCCTTCATGTCCTGTCACAATCCCTGGCACACCCCTTTGTCAGCCCTGCCCTCCCTCTAGCACATGTCAGTGCAATAGGGCTCATGAATATTCATGAGCTTCCACTGACTGACAAGCAGAATATAAACAAATCCACGCATTTAATATGTCACCAAATTTCGACCTATCAATACATGGAGAATGAATTGACTGGCAGCTATACAGTTCTTTAGGTAATTAGAGATTGCACACATAAAACTATTGAAGTAAAAAAAAAAATGTAAAAAAAGACTGAACTGCAGCTTTAAGAACTTCAACTTGAATTATTGTTTGGAATACTCAGAAGATGCTGATTAAAGAGTAAATATTATTTTGAAATACAATATGTAATATTTATTTGTTGCAGTGGTCATAAATATATATTCCAATTGTAAATTTGCAAATAATTCTGGTAAGCCTAGTACTGTATCTACTATTTGATTTGACAATGTGTTATGATTACATTGTAGCCAATGGCACAGGCCCCATCTTCAACTGGGGTAAGAACATGAAAGCTGATAAGTGTTATAAATGACCTGTAGACCTGGCTAATGGTCATTCTGCTTAAACCACCAGATTCATGCAATGTTTCTTCTCTTTTTTTTTAAATTTGGTAAATAGAGAAAAGCCGATAGAAAAGGAGGAGAAACTAAGAAGAACTATCAAACAGGTTCTGAGATGTGATGTGACCAAGAGTAACCCACTGGATCCAGTAGTCCTCCCTGCTGCTGACTGTTTAATCACCGCATTGTGCTTGGAAACAGCTTGCAGGGACCTAGGTGTTTATCAACGTGCTATAAAGAATATCACTACACTGCTGAAGCCAGGAGGTCATTTGGTAATCATTGGGGTTCTTGGTAACACATTTTACAAGGTTGGCCAACAGACATTCTCCTGCCTGCCCTTGGATGAGCAGTCAGTGATAAATGCAGTGGTAGATGCTGGCTATAGCATTAAAGAAATTGAGGTTTTTCCTATTACTTATATCGCATCACAAGCCCACATTGCAGACAGCTATGCCTATTTCTTTCTTGTGGCAAAGAAAGAAGTGCACACATAAAGATGTGATGCTTTTCAGGGCTCACTTTGAATCTGTTAAATTAGCAAATCATACAGTACATGAAGCTAGCAGTGTGGATGGAAATTACACTTTATGCAATAGTTTTGGATCAGGAGGTATTTTGTAAATTGATGGACGATACAGTAGATATCATTGTACCTAATCCTTTAAGTCTTCAAAATGTGTTGGTAGTAATAATATCTGTAAATTGAATGCATTGCAGCCTCCTCTGTTTATACAATAAAATTGAAATGAAGCAAAGGCATTGTGTTTTTATAACATGTGTAGTTTGCAGTTTGAGGTTTAGTGTAAATTGATGTAAGTAGATATTTGTCCTCAAATACTCTATAATGTACAGTACGTAGTTGTTTCTTTACTGGGAAGAAC
Source organism: Ascaphus truei (assembly GCF_040206685.1). Classification (NCBI taxonomy): domain Eukaryota; kingdom Metazoa; phylum Chordata; class Amphibia; order Anura; family Ascaphidae; genus Ascaphus; species Ascaphus truei. The sequence continues at coordinate 38,523,811 of NC_134488.1, read as the reverse complement.
ACAGAGAAGCTTCCTTTCAATAAGCAAACTAGTATCACAGAACCATGTTGTCCTAACTAATTGGTTTGTCCCCAGGAAGTGGCTTAATAGTCTTTGGAGTAGATCTGCAAAGGTCCGTTAAATGTTTTATTGTGACGTTACCCCCATTTAACATACCGCTACTCATAATGCATAGAGTAGCGGTATGCTCATCAAATCTTGCCATTACTCACATCTAGACCATGATTATCATAGCAGTATTTCCTGATCACCCTGGCAGTGGGCACCTTTGGGTTAATCCCTCCTCAGTCTAGGTAGGACAGGAAATTGACTTTTGCAGGTAGGCAATAAAAGGCCCCTCCCTCTACCTGCACCTTAGTCTTTTTCCTGTCCTCACAGTTAGGAGTAGGATTTTTTGTTTTCTTAGTGGGACTCGCCTAAACTGTAGCTAGTGCAGTGATCCAGGGACCTCAACCTCTCTGCCCTGAAGCTCCGATCGAAGCGCCCCTGAGGGTGGCAAGACGGAGACCCCAGAAGTCGGGGGAATCCCCAGGAGCTGTATACTGTACACGCAGGAGGATGAGCAGCAGGAGCTGCGAGTCGTGTGAAGGCTCAGACTGGCCGCTATAGCATCTAAAACTTTGCTGTAGGAGGAACTGTGCATGAGGCCGCATGGGAGCGTGCATGTCAAGTTCCGGCAGGTGTGTGCGCAGACACGCGAGGCTGTGCACGAGCACTGCAGTGATGACACAGGAGTGATGGAGACAGTGTGTGTGTGAAAGAAAAAACTGCAGCATGAAACGCTCAGCAGGGAGAAGCCAAGTGCTGGATGTTGAATCAAATATGGATACTGCTAAAGGATCAGTTTCCAAGACTATGTGAGTCCTTAGTTTAGTACTATATATGAGAGAGAGGATCTATGATATTAGGGTGTATATTTAGTATTTTTTTTGTTTTGTTAAATTAGCTCGGTGGTTACCCGTCCGGAAGGAGAAACTTCAAATGGTACTGGGGAATCCTGCAGCATAAGAGGAAAGCCACGAAGAAAACTAAGTGGTGCGCTGCACGCGAGAAGCCAGCTCTGATGGGAAAGAAGCTGTGTGAAAATTGCCTTAAGGCAGCAGCGGAGGATTCTAACGAGCAAATGAACACCTTCCTAGTACTAATGAAGGATGCAGTTAAGCAGAGCGTGGAGGCTGCGGTACAACAAGCAGTCAACCCAGCGCAAAAAAGGTCAAGATCCCAGACCAGTTTGGATAAGGGAAAAGGCTTTTCATCTGATGAATCAGACATAGAATTCTTTCAGGTGTCAGAAGGTGAATTGGATTCATCAGAACAAGATATTCAGGAGGATGAATTTGAATTTGATGTAGAAATGGTGGACCCTCTCATCAAAACCATGAGACAGACTTTAGAATTAGAAGACCCTGAAGAGTTGACTCAGAAGAGAGATAAATTATTCGGGTCAAGACAGAAAAATAGTAGTGTGTTCCCAGTACATCAGGTTATCAAGGACCTTATTCAATTAGAACTGTCACGGCCAGACGCCAAAGTATATATACCAAAACAATTTGTGAAAAATATAGCCGTTTCCACAGGAAGAGGTCAAATTTTGGGAAGCTAGTCCAAAGGTGGATGCTGCTATATCTAGAATAGCAAGGAAGACCACAATACCAATAGAAGAATCTGCAACCTTGAAAGACACTATGGATAGGAAAATGGATTACATATTGGGAAAAGCCTGTAAGCCAGCCATAGCAACTACATCAGCGGCCAGGGCAATGCATGTCTGGATTGCCAACATAGAGGAGGCACTAGACAAAGGTGTAAAAGAAGTTCTAACCTAAAGGCGCTGTCTGAAGTAAAGTGTTCGACAGACTACATAGCGGAGGCGTCTGTGGATGCAGTTTGGTTAGCAGCTAAATCTATGGCCTTAGCAGTGTCAGCAAGAAGAGTGCTGTGGCTAAGACAATGGATGGCAGACGCAGCATCAAAGAGTAGCCTATGCGGATTACCTTTTGATGAAGAATACCTTTTTGGCAACAGGTTGGATGCTATAATAACGAAAGTATCAGGAGGTAAGAGTAGTTTTTTTGCCCCAGGAAAACAGAAACAGAAGATTCGTTTTCCAGCAATCTGATAGAAATCAGTACAAAGAGGCAAAAGCATACAGACCTGGTAGATCGTTTTCAAGGCAAACAACATGGAGAGGAGTCTATAGAGTAAGGGGAATAAACCCCACAATGTTCGGTGCTCTAGATAGTGTATATAGATATGGGTCAAAATAATGATGGACCTTGGTTACTTGAGAAACTTGGATAGAGGCAATCCCACTGCAATAAACATATACGGTACTGAGTGTATAAATGGAGCAACAATGATGCAGACTTGAAAAACCCTTAGGGGGGGGGCCCGTTGTACAGGGGGTTGATAAAGAGACCGGATAAGGAGCCTTGTAAAGAGACTCCTCTCCTGTACTCACAAATAAGTCAACCGCAACCTGCTGCCCTTAGCCCGCCTGGTATCTTCACTGCTTGCTCCGCTGTACTCTCGGCGTTTACTCCACGTGTGCGGCGCTACGGTGTGACGTCATCATCGTCGTCGGCTTGGTGGATCCGGGAGCATTGCACAGGGCACGTCACGAACGCCGGCTATCCCCACGACTGCAAGGGGAGGAGGTAACGTGGCGTCAGCCCCGTGGTGCAGGGAATCCTCAGCGTGCCCCAGCCGTTGAAAATAGAATAGGCAAATTGAAAGAGGTCTCGGCGGTCACTGCATACAAAAGAACTCTGCTATAGATGAATTAAAATCGATATTTATTCAATCCTGGTGCTGAACATTTACAGAGATTCACATCCTCTGACGCGTTTCGTTCCGTTAGGAACTTTATCAAAGAGTATAATGAATCTATTCGCAAGTATCTTAAGTAGGCAGGCTCCTGTCTCCCATTGGCTGGATGATTAATTAGATCAGCAGAAAGCAATTAATGAATTGCTTATTACAATTAAGCCCTTTTGTGGAGATGGTGCCTGCGTACAAGGACACATTGTGAATATACAACAAACATACAATAAAACCAGTAATAACAAAGAAATCAACATGAAGGGTTAAAAACAAATTAAAAACAAAATCAAGTAATGTGCAGCAACCCAAATATATAATATATAATTCCTTTGCACTTGGAAACCATATTTAGATTTATGGAAGGAGAGATAAGGATTCATATTCATATATATATATATATAGATCCCAATTGTTAGGACCTAATGAACAATGGTTATACATTGAAGAATAATATGCACCTATATAAACCAAACGATATCGAAGTTATGATAATAATATGATATACACATATGTACATATGATAATACCAATAACTTGTATACAATATAAACAATATTGCAAGTATTTTAGTATTATATAATTTGTTACTTATCATATATATATTGGTTATGTTAACCATAGCACATAGGAACATCAATCAAACAATGTAAAATAAACGCTGATAGTTGGTAGAATAGAACTGTCATAAATATAAGAATGTCATTAGGGACTAAATAGGATAAATTTAATCAAGATGGTACAATAATGTGTTTGCGTTGAGATGCATGGAGACACACTCTCAAGACTCCCATAGACATCAACCATGCAAGAAGTGTTTTAACTCCCACTCATGGTTAATGCCGTGTGGATGGAGAGTGTTGAGAGTGTATATCCAATACATCTCTTGTTTGTTTAACACATTTTCCCTATTGCCACCTCTGGGATGGCAGGGAACATGCTCAATGGCCGAAAAAGAAAAGTTTTCAATGCCCCCATGCTGGCATTGTGCAAAGTGTCTAGGAACTGGGTGGTTTAAGTCCCCTTTCTTGATTAACCTCACATGTTCAGATATTCTTATTCTGAGTGGTCTTATAGTGCGGCCTATGTATTTTTGTCCGCAGCCACAAAAAGAATGTAAATAACAAATGAAATGTTACAATTGAGAAAAGATTTGATATACAGCACCGACATTGTTTATTGCACTAAATCACGACGGCACGCCGAGATCTACCCCAGCTGCCGCCAGTAACAACCGCGCGCGGCCGCGTTTCCCCCACGCACCCCCCTCCACTTCGCGCGCAATTTACCTCCCTTCCCGACCCCGTACCCGGCTCCTGCTCTGCCCCTCTGCTTCCCCGCACCCCCGCTTACCTTCATTTGATCTCCAGGGGTGTCGGGGAAGCCTGTGGAAGCCGGGGAAGATGGGGAAGCCGGGCGCGCATGTTACTGTGACGTCACAGTGCGCCGCCACGCGCCGCAGCTACCCGCTTCCCAGCCGCATGGAGCCGGCGGCTTTTGCTTCAATAAACAATGTCGCTACTGTAGTATTTCTTAAAGTTAGTATTATAAGAAATATATTTCCTTTGACTGGCGTACCTGCACATAGAACATGTTCCACATTTATAAAAACCTTTTGGAATGCTTGAAATTTGTGATGAGTTGGAGTTAGTAGTAAACATACTGGGTGATAAATGTGATGCCAAAGTTTTGGCTTTCCTATAGGAAAATCTGGGTCTTTGTGTCAACATTGGGCGGATGTCTTTGTCCAATAGTAGTGTATGCCAATGTTTAGAAATTATGTTGCAAATATCCTGAGATTGTGAGCTATATGTGCTGATAAAGAAAGGACTTTTGTTATTATTATTTGATCTCACCATTATTTCTTTATCTTTTTTTGGAATATATTTCCTAGGTTTTTTGCACACAAGCTCACTCCTCTCAGTATGATCTGCTTTGGCAAAAGCTGTTGCTATATCCTTTACTGAATACCCTCGCTCTAGAAACCTATCAGACATTTCTCTTGCACGGGACTGAAACACCTCATCATCTGAGCATAGTTTTTTCAATCTGGTAAATTGAGCCCCTGGTATGTTCCTGATCAATAACCGTGGATGGGAACTTTGGGCACATAATAATGTGTTTCTCGAATTCTGCTTCCTATATATATCAGATTGTATAGTTTTATTTGCGTCAATATACAGGAGTAAGTCCAAAAAGTGAATATGATTAATGTGGTGCTCAAAAGTGAATTTGATATTATATGTGTTATTATTAAGATAAGTGAAAAAGGAAACTAAGGATTTTTCGTCTCCCCTCCAAATAAAAATCAAATCGTCAATATATCGCCGGTAAAAGACGATATTATGACGATGTGGGTTGTGACTGTGGTAAATAAAACGTGACTCCCATAAACCCATAAATAAATTTGCGTACGATGGAGAGTAACTTGTGCCCATAGCAGTACCCAAATTTTGTAAATAAAAACGTGAATCAAATAAAAAATAATTGTGTGTTAATAAAAAAGATAGTGATTCTAATAAAAACATGCAGTGTGAGATAGATAAAGTTGACTGATCTAAAAAGTTCTCAGTGGCTTCTAAACCGTGTTTGTGTTCAATGATAGAATACAGGGAGGTCACATCCATGGTGACCCACCTGTATTCATGTGACCATGGTAACTCCTGTATACTGACGAGGAAGTCTGTAGTGTCCCTAATGAAGGGTGGCAGTTTGAACACCAGGGGTTGTAAAAACCTGTCCACATACCGTGATAACCCATCTCCCAAAGATCCAATACTCGCAACAATTGGTCGACCAGGAGGGTCCACCAGCGACTTATGGATCTTTGGGAGATGGTGGAATACCGGAATCACGGGATGTGGACAGGAAAGATATAGAAACTCTTTATTATTGATAACATTCAGAATTTTACCCGTCTCGAGACGTTTTTATTTACAAAATTTGGGTACTGCTATGGGCACAAGTTTCGCTCCATCGTACGCAAATTTATTTATGGGTTTATGGGAGTCACGTTTTATTTACCACAGTCACAACCCACATCGTCATAATATCGTCTTTTACCGGCGATATATTGATGATTTGATTTTTATTTAGAGGGGAGACGAAAAATCCTTAGTTTCCTTTTTCACTTATCTTAATAATAACACATATAATATCAAATTCACTTTTGAGCACCACATTAATCATATTCACTTTTTGGACTTACTCCTGTATATTGACGCAAATAAAACTATACAATCTGATATATATAGGAAGCAGAATTCGAGAAACACATTATTATGTGCCCAAAGTTCCCATCCACGGTCATTGATCAGGAACATACCAGGGGCTCAATTTACCAGATTGAAAAAACTATGCTCAGATGATGAGGTGTTTCAGTCCCGTGCAAGAGAAATGTCTGATAGGTTTCTAGAGCGAGGGTATTCAGTAAAGGATATAGCAACAGCTTTTGCCAAAGCAGATCATACTGAGAGGAGTGAGCTTGTGTGCAAAAAACCTAGGAAATATATTCCAATAAAAGATAAAGAAATAATGGTGAGATCAAGTAATAATAACAAAGGTCCTTTCTTTATCAGCACATATAGCTCACAATCTCAGGATATTTGCAACATAATTTCTAAACATTGGCATACACTACTATTGGACAAAGACATCCGCCCAATGTTGACACAAGGCCCCAGATTTTCCTATAGGAAAGCCAAAACTTTGGCATCACATTTATCACCCAGTATGTTTACTACTAAGTCCAACTCATCACAAATTTCAAGCATTCCAAAAGGTTTTTATAAATGTGGAACATGTTCTATGTGCAGGTACGCCAGTCAAAGGAAATATATTTCTTATAATACTAACTTTAAGAAATACTATATCAAATCTTTTCTCAATTGTAACATTTCATTTGTTATTTACATTCTTTTTTGTGGCTGCGGACAAAAATACATAGGCCGCACTATAAGACCACTCAGAATAAGAATATCTGAACATGTGAGGTTAATCAAGAAAGGGGACTTAAACCACCCAGTTCCTAGACACTTTGCACAATGCCAGCATGGGGGCATTGAAAACTTTTCTTTTTCGGCCATTGAGCATGTTCCCTGCCATCCCAGAGGTGGCAATAGGGAAAATGTGTTAAACAAACAAGAGATGTATTGGATATACACTCTCAACACTCTCCATCCACACGGCATTAACCATGAGTGGGAGTTAAAACACTTCTTGCATGGTTGATGTCTATGGGAGTCTTGAGAGTGTGTCTCCATGCATCTCAACGCAAACACATTATTGTACCATCTTGATTAAATTTATCCTATTTAGTCCCTAATGACATTCTTATATTTATGACAGTTCTATTCTACCAACTATCAGCGTTTATTTTACATTGTTTGATTGATGTTCCTATGTGCTATGGTTAACATAACCAATATATATATGATAAGTAACAAATTATATAATACTAAAATACTTGCAATATTGTTTATATTGTATACAAGTTATTGGTATTATCATATGTACATATGTGTATATCATATTATTATCATAACTTCGATATCGTTTGGTTTATATAGGTGCATATTATTCTTCAATGTATAACCATTGTTCATTAGGTCCTAACAATTGGGATCTATATATATATATGAATATGAATCCTTATCTCTCCTTCCATAAATCTAAATATGGTTTCCAAGTGCAAAGGAATTATATATTATATATTTGGGTTGCTGCACATTACTTGATTTTGTTTTTAATTTGTTTTTAACCCTTCATGTTGATTTCTTTGTTATTACTGGTTTTATTGTATGTTTGTTGTATATTCACAATGTGTCCTTGTACGCAGGCACCATCTCCACAAAAGGGCTTAATTGTAATAAGCAATTCATTAATTGCTTTCTGCTGATCTAATTAATCATCCAGCCAATGGGAGACAGGAGCCTGCCTACTTAAGATACTTGCGAATAGATTCATTATACTCTTTGATAAAGTTCCTAATGGAACGAAACGCGTCAGAGGATGTGAATCTCTGTAAATGTTCAGCACCAGGATTGAATAAATATCGATTTTAATTCATCTATAGCAGAGTTCTTTTGTATGCAGTGACCGCCAAGACCTCTTTCAATTTAACATGGAGAGGAGGTCAGAACCAGCTTTTTCGAGGTGCCAGAGGAAGAGGATAATTTGCCAAGAAAAAATTTGCATGAAGGTCAAATGGCCCAGCAGTTTTCAGTGGGAGGAATGTGTAACGGGTAAACAGCAAGTTAACCCACCAGGCGCTCAGAAAGCATGGCTGCAGCTGTGAACTGGTGCTTGAATAACAGTTAATGTTGGTAACGAACGCCACAGTCCCCCAGTGTAATCTTCACAAATGTAAATCTCTGCAACTGGCTAACCATAAGCACAATAAAGTTAGAGAAAACATAGAAATAGATAACTGACAGCTGGGGGATGTAGAGAAGTGGCTGGTCTATCCTCCGGTATGGAAATGCTGCATGTCCCTCTGCTAGCAATGTGTACTGACGAAGTGATCCTCTCAGCCCGCCAGCACTTTCTTCTGCCGCCAACCCTACATCCGCTCGATCGTGGTGGGTGGTCACCTGACCGACGGCAGTGCCGGTGTATCCGGGTGTAGCAGGGGGACGCAGGTGCACCAGACGCAGCCCGGCGTGCAGGCAGCAGGCACTGAAATACTGGAAATCCTCCCAGGGGAGGTGTAGATGCCGCACAGCCGTGGAGCAAGAACTTCAGAGAAGGCTGATCAGTGATTCATAAAAAACTTTAATGAAACAAAGTGCAAACGGATCCTCTTGACGCGTTTCGGCCCGTCAGGCCTTTGTCAAAAGAGTGATCCGTTTGTAACAGCATGATATATATATAGCCAGTGCAAGTTACAACACCTGTGAACAAGCCCCAAACAAATGGGTAACAGGTGTAACCCCTAACACAGCAAATAATAATCATCAAATTAAAAACAGTGCTGTAATAAAATTGACCAATCTTATCATTGGATAGGAAAACACATACAGATAATTAAACATAATATGCTAAACCAAAATCTCTGATGAATTGGTCAAAAAGACTAAAAACATGTGAGTTAAAAGAAAAGAAAATGCACAAATGTAAATAAAGTTTATAATGAAATACAACATTGATTCTATGAAGTCTACCGGACTAGCAAGATAAAGTTTCACCAAAGATAGTAGAAAGAGCTATCAGTCACAAATCACTTGATATTAAATCTGTGTGTAATAATGCTTTGAATGATAAAACAATAAAGAAACAGCATATGATAAAGCATGTTGGACCATGTGAAAAAAAGAAGTGAAGCAAGAAATTAAGAGGAACAGTGGGGGAAAAGAGGGAGTGAGAAGGGGACAAAGAGAAAGCGTGAAGAAAAAAAAAAAAAAAGGAAAGAAAAGGGAAGAAAAAGGAAGAAAAGAAGGGGAAAGAGAGACAGGACCGGGCGGGGGGAAGAAGAAGAGAGGGGAGAGAGAGCAGAAAGAGAGGGTGAAAAACAGAGAAAGGGGGGTGGGGAGAGAAGGGAGGGGGGGGGGAAGAGGAGAGGGGGGCAGAAGAAAGATAGGGGGGAAAGAACAAGGAGGAAAGAGAAAAACAATAAAACAATATACATAATGCAGTGATAAGCATTCATTAATCACCAAGAAAATGTTCTACAGTAGCTCCCATTCAACATTGATTCCGTGAGGCTGTAATGTATTCATGGAAAATATCCATGACATCTCTTTTTTGTTCAATCTGTTCAATCTATCGCCTCCTCTAATGTAAGAGGGGACGTGTTCAACCCCAAAGAATGAGAAATTCTTAAGTCCACCAAGTGGACATTGTACAAAATGTTTTGATAGTGGATGTAATAAATCTTTTTTATTTATTAATCTAACATGTTCTGAGATACGAATATGTACAGTAAAGATCGTTTGGTTCTTCCCACATATTTCTGTTGACATCCACATGTGATAACATAAACAATGTAGCTTGTTTGACAATTAATAAATGTGTTGATTCTATATTTGCTGTTAGGAAACAGTGTGTGTACTCTTTTTGTTGATGTAGCAAATTTACAACATTTACAAAATCCACATCTGAAAAAACCTTTAGGTATGTTGCTAATTCGAGGTTGGCTTGGAGATTTGTACATGCTTCTAGAAATGGATGAGGCTTATGTATTGGCCCTTCTGAAAGCAAATTTGGGACCATGTGTTGTAAACACATCTAGATCTTTATCCAATTTTAGTATGTTCCAGTGTTTGGACACTATCTGGGCCTCATGCAGAGAGCAGCGCAAAAAGGAATCTCGCCATTTGCCGGCGAAAATGGAGCTTTAAACCGCCGGAAAAGGCAAGTTTAAAAAAAAGCGGCTGGAGAGTTTCTAATCTCTCCAGTTTTTTTTTCTGCCGTATGCAGAGAGCCGCGATCGCCATCTAGTGGCTGTTCGCGCCAAAAAAATGGCGCGATTTTCAACATTTTTCCTCTCCACCAAGCAGCTGGCGCTCCGCGGCCGGTGGAGGGGAAAAAAAAAAAAACGCGATTTTTTCCCCACTAGTTTCAACAGCGCTTATAGCGCTGGTTGAAACTCTCCATATGCAGAAAGGCTTGTAAATGCAGTTTTCTGCCCTTTCTGCATATGGAGAAAAAAACTCTCCAAAAAAGCTAAAAATTTTCCCCCTCTCCAATTCTAAATAGCGCTGCTCTCTGCATGAGGCCCTATCTGTCTGATTTGTGACGCCTGTTTACTGAATTTTGTGATAAACAATGGAGTGTCCTGAAAGTTTGTTTGTTTATCTTTAGCTTTCTTTTTTAATAGATCAACACGGTCCACAGTTTTAGCATTCAGAAGGGCCACATCTACATCAACTTTATTGTATCCCCTGGACAAGAATTTAGTACTTAATGTCTTGGAATGTTTCAAAAAGGTTTCTGGGTCTGAGCAGAGACGTTTATAACGCAAGAATTGTCCCTTAGGGATCCCACGTATCAATGCCTTAGGATGGCTACTTTTGGCATGAAGATATGAATTTCTGGCATGTGGTTTTGTATATATATCAGTTTGTATACCCGTCATGGGATCACCATGGATAGTCACATCAAGGTAATTGATATTAACAGTGTCGGTTTGAAATGTGAAGTGAAGATTTATATTATTATTATTCAGAGTTTGTATGAACGTGTGAAGACTGTTAAGATCACCCTCCAAAATGAAAATCAAATCATCAATAAAACGTTTGTAAAAGATAATATTGGAAGGAAACAAATTAGTGCTACCATAGATATTAATAGATTCCCATAAACCCATGAAAAGATTAGCATATGAGGGTGCAAAAGATGTCCCCATAGCTGTGCCCTGTTTTTGAAGAAAAAATTGTGAATCAAAAAGGAAATAATTGTGAGTGAGTAAAAAAAGAATGGAATCAGTGATAAACGTGATCTGTGCTATAGAAAGTGAAGAGAGTTTCAAATAGTGATTAATGGCCCTTAGGCCGTGCTCATGTTCAATAATAGTGTACAATGATGTGACGTCCATGGTGACCCATTGGTATCCCTCCTTCCAAGACACATCCTCCAATGAAATCAACAACGCTGTAGTGTCTTCAATGAACGAAGGTAAGGTTTTTACAATGGGCTGGAGGAATTTGTCCACATAAAGTGAAACACCATCTCCCAAAGATCCAATACTGGAGACAATGGGCCGCCCCGGGGGGTTCTCCAGTGACTTATGGATTTAATACCTCCATTTTACCTAAGGCTAATGGTGATCATTAATGTTTAATTAATACTGTGATACACCCGGACACATCAAAAAACCTTTTTTCTTTTATTTTTCAAATCTTGCATTTTTTAATCTAATTCTCTGTAAAAAGGATTAATACCTTTTGTTATTATTATGGATGAGGACCAAGAGACTGTGATTGAGCTACCTACCACATATGTACAAAAATGTGGCAACAACACTGAAAGAACCAAAAGAGCCCTTCATATCTTTGATGATGCACCAGGGAATATAACCTGTGAGAATTCTACTGATCTCATTGATCATTTCGTTAAACTTGAGAGACTCCTAACTCAGGACATTCGTCTCTTTTGGGATATTATAACTCTGGAGAATTATTTAAAGACCAAGCGTATTCCCAGAGGATTGAGAATCAAAAAAATGCCATCTTTTGGGTTCCCTAATCCTGAGTTCCAATTTCAATGGAGAAAGCTATTGGACGAATGCTCCAAACAACTAATGGAACTAATCATTGCAGCTAAAGTTAATGAGAAAAAAATGTTAACATCTGACATAGATTGTATGAAAAAAGAATTATACAGATTTAAAGATATGGATAGATTTTCCCACAATGATAAAATTCTCCTCCAAAATATTGATAAAATGGAGAAAGGTGTTATTGATAAGAAACAGGAAAAATTCTCCCGAGATAGGACTGATTATGAAAAAGGTCAGGTCTATGTCTGGGAGAGACCTGTTCCCACTAGGGATTTCAATAGAAGCAGATTCCCCTCCCAATCCACACCACGCAGATGGTCATCAGAGGAGGAGGTTAATACATCAAAACCTAACACCAGATCGATTTTGAAATCACCCCATACAGAACGTAGACAGAGCTTTGACACCGACTCCTCTGACTATAACGACAGACCATCCGTCTCTTTCATTGCCCATGACAAACATACCACCAAAGATTCAGAGGGTGGATATTTTGACAGAACATACATGACGAACTCTAGGGAAGATCGTTCTAGACCATCACATTCCAATTCTGACAACACACATTCAAAAAACTCAAAAAGTGTAGAAGGGGCAAGAAAGGGAGAAAAAATGTATGGAGCAGACAACAAAAGGAAGAAATATTCTTAGATCCAAAACACAATAATGTTATTAACATTTCTGACTACACCTTGACACCATCTCAAATATTGTTGCTTAATAAAGGTTTAAATTATGCACCACAAGAGAACTTCGACCTTTTCACAACGATAATTGACTTACAAAAATATACACGCAAATGGGCTCTTAAGAAATTATTTTCAAGAAATACTAACAAAACCATACCTCAAACTGTAACAGATACATCAGAAATTATCAATGACAATTCAATTGTGACCAAGGCTCCAACTTTTATTGAAAGTTCGTTTGAGTTTGACATGCAGTCCTTATATGATGAAGGACATACTGAGGCAGCTATTGAAACCCCCTTTTTCGGCCATATAGATTCTAAACTTAGGAAACGTTCCTTATTTGTGCCCAATAACACCAAGGGACCATGTCTGTCAACCTTTGAGAGGCTAGTGGACAGAGACTTAAGGTTATTAGCCAAAGGCTATTCATTCTCTGATTCATTTTACACATCAGACAATCTAACTCCACAGGAAAGAATAGATTTAGATTCATTAAAGAAAAACACAGACATAACTATAAAAAATGCCGATAAGGGGGGAGCAATACTGTAGTTGTCCAGTCATCCACTAAATACCGGGACGAGGCTCTAAGATTGTTGAGCAATGAAGAGTTTTATACTACACTCAACACAGACCCAACTAAAAGGTTTTTGGGGGAGCTCCAAGATCTTTTAGAACTTGGTGACACCTTATATGTCTTATCAAACAAAGAGAGGCAATATCTGGCATGTGATTCTCCTATTATTCCCATATTCCACCATCTCCCAAAGATCCATAAGTCACTGGAGAACACCCCGGGGCGGCACATTGTCTCCAGTATTGGATCTTTGGGAGATGGTGTTTCACGTTATGTGGACAAATTCCTCCAGCCCATTGTAAAAACCTTACCTTCGTTCATTGAAGACACTACAGCGTTGTTGATTTCATTGGAGGATGTGTCTTGGAAGGAGGGATACCGATGGGTCACCATGGACGTCACATCATTGTACACTATTATTGAACACGAGCACGGCCTAAGGGCCATTAATCACTATTTGAAACTCTCTTCACTTTCTATAGCACAGATCACGTTTATCACTGATTCCATTCTTTTTTTACTCACTCACAATTATTTCCTTTTTGATTCACAATTTTTTCTTCAAAAACAGGGCACAGCTATGGGGACATCTTTTGCACCCTCATATGCTAATCTTTTCATGGGTTTATGGGAATCTATTAATATCTATGGTAGCACTAATTTGTTTCGTTCCAATATCATCTTTTACAAACGTTTTATTGATGATTTGATTTTCATTTGGGAGGGTGATCTTAACAGTCTTCACACGTTCATACAAACTCTGAATAATAATAATATAAATCTTCACTTCACATTTCAAACCGACACTGTTAATATCAATTACCTTGATGTGACTATCCATGGTGATCCCATGACGGGTATACAAACTGATATATATACAAAACCACATGCCAGAAATTCATATCTTCATGCCAAAAGTAGCCATCCTAAGGCATTGATACGTGGGATCCCTAAGGGACAATTCTTGCGTTATAAACGTCTCTGCTCAGACCCAGAAACCTTTTTGAAACATTCCAAGACATTAAGTACTAAATTCTTGTCCAGGGGATACAATAAAGTTGATGTAGATGTGGCCCTTTTGAATGCTAAAACTGTGGACCATGTTGATCTATTAAAAAAGAAAGCTAAAGATAAACAAACAAACTTTCAGGACACTCCATTGTTTATCACAAAATTCAGTAAACAGGCGTCACAAATCAGACAGATAGTGTCCAAACACTGGAACATACTAAAATTTGATAAAGATCTAGATGTGTTTACAACACATGGTCCCAAATTTGCTTTCAGAAGGGCCAATACATTAGCCTCATCCATTTCGAGAAGCATGTACAAATCTCCAAGCCAACCTCGAATTAGCAACATACCTAAAGATTTTTTCAGATGTGGATTTTGTAAATGTTGTAAATTTGCTACATCAACAAAAAGAGTACACACACTGTTTCCTAACAGCAAATATAGAATCAACACATTTATTAATTGTCAAACAAGCTACATTGTTTATGTTATCACATGTGGATGTCAACAGAAATATGTGGGAAGAACCAAACGATCTTTACATATTCGTATCTCAGAACATGTTAGATTAATAAATAAAAAAGATTTATTACATCCACTATCAAAACATTTTGTACAATGTCCACTTGGTGGACTTAAGAATTTCTCATTCTTTGGGGTTGAACACGTCCCCTCTTACATTAGAGGAGGCGATAGATTGAACAGATTGAACAAAAAAGAGATGTCATGGATATTTTCCATGAATACATTACAGCCTCACGGAATCAATGTTGAATGGGAGCTAGAACATTTTCTTGGTGATTAATGAATGCTTATCACTGCATTATGTATATTGTTTTATTGTTTTTCTCTTTCCTCCTTGTTCTTTCCCCCCTATCTTTCTTCTGCCCCCCTCTCCTCTTCCCCCCCCTCCCTTCTCTCCCCACCCCCCTTTCTCTGTTTTTCACCCTCTCGTTCTGCTCTCTCTCCCCTCTCTTCTTCTTCCCCCCGCCCGGTCCTGTCTCTCTTTCCCCTTCAATTCTTCCTTTTTCTTCCCTTTTCTTTCCTTTTTTTTTTTTTTCTTCACGCTTTCTCTTTGTCCCCTTCTCACTCCCTCTTTTCCCCCACTGTTCTTCTTAATTTCTTGCTTCACTTCTTTTTTTCACATGGTCCAACATGCTTTATCATATGCTGTTTCTTTATTGTTTTATCATTCAAAGCATTATTACACACAGATTTAATATCAAGTGATTTGTGACTGATAGCTCTTTCTACTATCTTTGGTGAAACTTTATCTTGCTTGTCCGGTAGACTTCATAGAATTAATGTTGTATTTCATTATAAACTTTATTTACATTT
This sequence comes from Ascaphus truei, assembly GCF_040206685.1. Classification (NCBI taxonomy): domain Eukaryota; kingdom Metazoa; phylum Chordata; class Amphibia; order Anura; family Ascaphidae; genus Ascaphus; species Ascaphus truei. Next base: position 38,508,153 of record NC_134488.1, on the reverse strand, counting down.
GTGCATTTTCTTTTCTTTTAACTCACATGTTTTTAGTTTTTTTGACCAATTCATCAGAGATTTTGGTTTAGCATATTATGTTTAATTATCTGTATATGTTTTCCTATCCAATGATAAGATTGGTCAATTTTATTACAGCACTGTTTTTAATTTGATGATTATTATTTGCTGTGTTAGGGGTTACACCTGTTACCCATTTGTTTGGGGCTTGTTCACAGGTGTTGTAACTTGCACTGGCTATATATATATCATGCTGTTACAAACGGATCACTCTTTCGACAAAGGCCTGACGGGCCGAAACGCGTCAAGAGGATCCGTTTGCACTTTGTTTCATTAAAGTTTTTTATGAATCACTGATCAGCCTTCTCTGAAGTTCTTGCTCCACGGCTGTGCGGCATCTACACCTCCCCTGTGAGGATTTCCAGTATTTCAGTGCCTGCTGCCTGCACGCCGGGCTGCGTCTGGTGCACCTGCGTCCCCCTGCTACACCCGGATACACCGGCACTGCCGTCGGTCAGGTGACCACCCACCGCGATCGAGCGGATGTAGGGTTGGCGGCAGAAGAAAGTGCTGGCGGGCTGAGAGGATCACGTCGTCAAGACACATTGCTAGCAGAGGGACATGCAGCATTTCCATACCGGAGGATAGACCAGCCACTTCTCTAAATCCCCCAGCTGTAAGTTATCTATTTCTATGTTTTCTCTAACTTTATTGTGCTTATGGTTAGCCAGTTGCAGAGATTTACATTTGTGAAGATTACACTGGGGGACTGTGGCGTTCGTTACCAACATTAACTGTTATTCAAGCACCAGTTCACAGCTGCAGCCATGCTTTCTGAGCGCCTGGTGGGTTAACTTGCTGTTTACCCGTTACACATCCGTGTCATATTGCAGGCAGCTTGAAACCATTTTTTTAAGGAGGTCAGTTATTATATACACATTTGGAACCTATATTGAACATTATTTAATACCTCCATGTTTACCTAAGGCTGATGGTGATCATTAATGTTTAATTAATACTGTGATACACCCGGACACATCAAAAAACCTTTTTTCTTTTATTTTTCAAATCTTGCATTTTTTAATCTAATTCTCTGTAAAAAGGATTAATACCTTTTGTTATTATTATGGATGAGGACCAAGAGACTGTGATTGATCTACCTACCACATATGTACAAAAATGTGGCAACAACACTGAAAGAACCAAAAGAGCCCTTCATATCTTTGATGATGCACCAGGGAATATAACCTGTGAGAATTCTACAGATCTCATTGATCATTTCGTTAAACTTGAGAGACTCCAAACTCAGGACATTCGTCTCTTTTGGGATATTACTGTATAACTCTGGAGAATTATTTAAAGACCAAGCGTATTCCCAGAGGATTGAGAATCAAAAAAATGCCATCTTTTGGGTTCCCTAATCCTGAGTTCCAATTTCAATGGAGAAAGCTATTGGACGAATGCTCCAAACAACTAATGGAACTAATCATTGCGGCTAAAGTTAATGAGAAAAAAATGTTAACATCTGACATAGATTGTATGAAAAAAGAATTATACAGATTTAAAGATATGGATAGATTTTCCCACAATGATAAAATTCTCCTCCAAAATATTGATAAAATGGAGAAAGGTGTTATTGATAAAAAACAGGAAAAATTCTCCCGAGATAGGACTGATTATGAAAAAGGTCAGGTCTATGTCTGGGAGAGACCTGTTCCCACTAGGGATTTCAATAGAAGCAGATTCCCCTCCCAATCCACACCACGCAGATGGTCATCAGAGGAGGAGGTTAATACATCAAAACCTAACACCAGATCGATTTTGAAATCACCCCATACAGAACGTAGACAGAGCTTTGACACCGACTCCTCTGACTATAACGACAGACCATCCGTCTCTTTCATTGCCCATGACAAACATACCACCAAAGATTCAGAGGGTGGATATTTTGACAGAACATACATGACGAACTCTAGGGAAGATCGTTCTAGACCATCACATTCCAATTCTGACAACACACATTCAAAAAACTCAAAAAGTGTAGAAGGGGCAAGAAAGGGAGAAAAAATGTATGGAGTAGACAACAAAAGGAAGAAATATTCTTAGATCCAAAACACAATAATGTTATTAACATTTCTGACTACACCTTGACATCATCTCAAATATTGTTGCTTAATAAAGGTTTAAATTATGCACCACAAGAGAACTTCGACCTTTTCACAACGATAATTGACTTACAAAAGTATACACGCAAATGGGCTCTTAAGAAATTATTTTCAAGAAATACTAACAAAACCATACCTCAAACTGTAACAGATACATCAGAAATTATCAATGACAATTCAATTGTGACCAAGGCTCCAACTTTTATTGAAAGTTCGTTTGAGTTTGACATGCAGTCCTTATATGATGAAGGACATACTGAGGCAGCTATTGAAACCCCCTTTTTCGGCCATATAGATTCTAAACTTAGGAAACGTTCCTTATTTGTGCCAATAACACCAAGGGACCATGTCTGTCAACCTTTGAGAGGCTAGTGGACAGAGACTTAAGGTTATTAGCCAAAGGCTATTCATTCTCTGATTCATTTTACACATCAGACAATCTAACTCCACAGGAAAGAATAGATTTAGATTCATTAAAGAAAAACACAGACATAACTATAAAAAATGCCGATAAGGGGGGAGCAATACTGTAGTTGTCCAGTCATCCACTAAATACCGGGACGAGGCTCTAAGATTGTTGAGCAATGAAGAGTTTTATACTACACTCAACACAGACCCAACTAAAAGGTTTTTGGGGGAGCTCCAAGATCTTTTAGAACTTGGTGACACCTTATATGTCTTATCAAACAAAGAGAGGCAATATCTGGCATGTGATTCTCCTATTATTCCCATATTCCACCATCTCCCAAAGATCCATAAGTCACTGGAGAACACCCCGGGGCGGCACATTGTCTCCAGTATTGGATCTTTGGGAGATGGTGTTTCACGTTATGTGGACAAATTCCTCCAGCCCATTGTAAAAACCTTACCTTCGTTCATTGAAGACACTACAGCGTTGTTGATTTCATTGGAGGATGTGTCTTGGAAGGAGGGATACCGATGGGTCACCATGGACGTCACATCATTGTACACTATTATTGAACACGAGCACGGCCTAAGGGCCATTAATCACTATTTGAAACTCTCTTCACTTTCTATAGCACAGATCACGTTTATCACTGATTCCATTCTTTTTTTACTCACTCACAATTATTTCCTTTTTGATTCACAATTTTTTCTTCAAAAACAGGGCACAGCTATGGGGACATCTTTTGCACCCTCATATGCTAATCTTTTCATGGGTTTATGGGAATCTATTAATATCTATGGTAGCACTAATTTGTTTCGTTCCAATATCATCTTTTACAAACGTTTTATTGATGATTTGATTTTCATTTGGGAGGGTGATCTTAACAGTCTTCACACGTTCATACAAACTCTGAATAATAATAATATAAATCTTCACTTCACATTTCAAACCGACACTGTTAATATCAATTACCTTGATGTGACTATCCATGGTGATCCCATGACGGGTATACAAACTGATATATATACAAAACCACATGCCAGAAATTCATATCTTCATGCCAAAAGTAGCCATCCTAAGGCATTGATACGTGGGATCCCTAAGGGACAATTCTTGCGTTATAAACGTCTCTGCTCAGACCCAGAAACCTTTTTGAAACATTCCAAGACATTAAGTACTAAATTCTTGTCCAGGGGATACAATAAAGTTGATGTAGATGTGGCCCTTTTGAATGCTAAAACTGTGGACCATGTTGATCTATTAAAAAAGAAAGCTAAAGATAAACAAACAAACTTTCAGGACACTCCATTGTTTATCACAAAATTCAGTAAACAGGCGTCACAAATCAGACAGATAGTGTCCAAACACTGGAACATACTAAAATTTGATAAAGATCTAGATGTGTTTACAACACATGGTCCCAAATTTGCTTTCAGAAGGGCCAATACATTAGCCTCATCCATTTCGAGAAGCATGTACAAATCTCCAAGCCAACCTCGAATTAGCAACATACCTAAAGATTTTTTCAGATGTGGATTTTGTAAATGTTGTAAATTTGCTACATCAACAAAAAGAGTACACACACTGTTTCCTAACAGCAAATATAGAATCAACACATTTATTAATTGTCAAACAAGCTACATTGTTTATGTTATCACATGTGGATGTCAACAGAAATATGTGGGAAGAACCAAACGATCTTTACATATTCGTATCTCAGAACATGTTAGATTAATAAATAAAAAAGATTTATTACATCCACTATCAAAACATTTTGTACAATGTCCACTTGGTGGACTTAAGAATTTCTCATTCTTTGGGGTTGAACACGTCCCCTCTTACATTAGAGGAGGCGATAGATTGAACAGATTGAACAAAAAAGAGATGTCATGGATATTTTCCATGAATACATTACAGCCTCACGGAATCAATGTTGAATGGGAGCTAGAACATTTTCTTGGTGATTAATGAATGCTTATCACTGCATTATGTATATTGTTTTATTGTTTTTCTCTTTCCTCCTTGTTCTTTCCCCCCTATCTTTCTTCTGCCCCCCTCTCCTCTTCCCCCCCCCTCCCTTCTCTCCCCACCCCCCTTTCTCTGTTTTTCACCCTCTCGTTCTGCTCTCTCTCCCCTCTCTTCTTCTTCCCCCCGCCCGGTCCTGTCTCTCTTTCCCCTTCAATTCTTCCTTTTTCTTCCCTTTTCTTTCCTTTTTTTTTTTTTTTCTTCACGCTTTCTCTTTGTCCCCTTCTCACTCCCTCTTTTCCCCCACTGTTCTTCTTAATTTCTTGCTTCACTTCTTTTTTTCACATGGTCCAACATGCTTTATCATATGCTGTTTCTTTATTGTTTTATCATTCAAAGCATTATTACACACAGATTTAATATCAAGTGATTTGTGACTGATAGCACTTTCTACTATCTTTGGTGAAACTTTATCTTGCTTGTCCGGTAGACTTCATAGAATCAATGTTGTATTTCATTATAAACTTTATTTACATTTGTGCATTTTCTTTTCTTTTAACTCACATGTTTTTAGTCTTTTTGACCAATTCATCAGAGATTTTGGTTTAGCATATTATGTTTAATTATCTGTATATGTTTTCCTATCCAATGATAAGATTGGTCAATTTTATTACAGCACTGTTTTTAATTTGATGATTATTATTTGCTGTGTTAGGGGTTACACCTGTTACCCATTTGTTTGGGGCTTGTTCACAGGTGTTGTAACTTGCACTGGCTATATATATATCATGCTGTTACAAACGGATCACTCTTTCGACAAAGGCCTGACGGGCCGAAACGCGTCAAGAGGATCCGTTTGCACTTTGTTTCATTAAAGTTTTTTATGAATCACTGATCAGCCTTCTCTGAAGTTCTTGCTCCACGGCTGTGCGGCATCTACACCTCCCCTGGGAGGATTTCCAGTATTTCAGTGCCTGCTGCCTGCACGCCGGGCTGCGTCTGGTGCACCTGCGTCCCCCTGCTACACCCGGATACACCGGCACTGCCGTCGGTCAGGTGACCACCCACCGCGATCGAGCGGATGTAGGGTTGGCGGCAGAAGAAAGTGCTGGCGGGCTGAGAGGATCACGTCGTCAAGACACATTGCTAGCAGAGGGACATGCAGCATTTCCATACCGGAGGATAGACCAGCCACTTCTCTAAATCCCCCAGCTGTAAGTTATCTATTTCTATGTTTTCTCTAACTTTATTGTGCTTATGGTTAGCCAGTTGCAGAGATTTACATTTGTGAAGATTACACTGGGGGACTGTGGCGTTCGTTACCAACATTAACTGTTATTCAAGCACCAGTTCACAGCTGCAGCCATGCTTTCTGAGCGCCTGGTGGGTTAACTTGCTGTTTACCCGTTACACATCCGTGTCATATTGCAGGCAGCTTGAAACCATTTTTTTAAGGAGGTCAGTTATTATATACACATTTGGAACCTATATTGAACATTATTTAATACCTCCATGTTTACCTAAGGCTGATGGTGATCATTAATGTTTAATTAATACTGTGATACACCCGGACACATCAAAAAAACTTTTTTCTTTTATTTTTCAAATCTTGCATTTTTTAATCTAATTCTCTGTAAAAAGGATTAATACCTTTTGTTATTATTATGGATGAGGACCAAGAGACTGTGATTGAGCTACCTACCACATATGTACAAAAATGTGGCAACAACACTGAAAGAACCAAAAGAGCCCTTCATATCTTTGATGATGCACCAGGGAATATAACCTGTGAGAATTCTACAGATCTCATTGATCATTTCGTTAAACTTGAGAGACTCCAAACTCAGGACATTCGTCTCTTTTGGGATATTACTGTATAACTCTGGAGAATTATTTAAAGACCAAGCGTATTCCCAGAGGATTGAGAATCAAAAAAATGCCATCTTTTGGGTTCCCTAATCCTGAGTTCCAATTTCAATGGAGAAAGCTATTGGACGAATGCTCCAAACAACTAATGGAACTAATCATTGCGGCTAAAGTTAATGAGAAAAAAATGTTAACATCTGACATAGATTGTATGAAAAAAGAATTATACAGATTTAAAGATATGGATAGATTTTCCCACAATGATAAAATTCTCCTCCAAAATATTGATAAAATGGAGAAAGGTGTTATTGATAAAAAACAGGAAAAATTCTCCCGAGATAGGACTGATTATGAAAAAGGTCAGGTCTATGTCTGGGAGAGACCTGTTCCCACTAGGGATTTCAATAGAAGCAGATTCCCCTCCCAATCCACACCACGCAGATGGTCATCAGAGGAGGAGGTTAATACATCAAAACCTAACACCAGATCGATTTTGAAATCACCCCATACAGAACGTAGACAGAGCTTTGACACCGACTCCTCTGACTATAACGACAGACCATCCGTCTCTTTCATTGCCCATGACAAACATACCACCAAAGATTCAGAGGGTGGATATTTTGACAGAACATACATGACGAACTCTAGGGAAGATCGTTCTAGACCATCACATTCCAATTCTGACAACACACATTCAAAAAACTCAAAAAGTGTAGAAGGGGCAAGAAAGGGAGAAAAAATGTATGGAGCAGACAACAAAAGGAAGAAATATTCTTAGATCCAAAACACAATAATGTTATTAACATTTCTGACTACACCTTGACATCATCTCAAATATTGTTGCTTAATAAAGGTTTAAATTATGCACCACAAGAGAACTTCGACCTTTTCACAACGATAATTGACTTACAAAAGTATACACGCAAATGGGCTCTTAAGAAATTATTTTCAAGAAATACTAACAAAACCATACCTCAAACTGTAACAGATACATCAGAAATTATCAATGACAATTCAATTGTGACCAAGGCTCCAACTTTTATTGAAAGTTCGTTTGAGTTTGACATGCAGTCCTTATATGATGAAGGACATACTGAGGCAGCTATTGAAACCCCCTTTTTCGGCCATATAGATTCTAAACTTAGGAAACGTTCCTTATTTGTGCCCAATAACACCAAGGGACCATGTCTGTCAACCTTTGAGAGGCTAGTGGACAGAGACTTAAGGTTATTAGCCAAAGGCTATTCATTCTCTGATTCATTTTACACATCAGACAATCTAACTCCACAGGAAAGAATAGATTTAGATTCATTAAAGAAAAACACAGACATAACTATAAAAAATGCCGATAAGGGGGGAGCAATACTGTAGTTGTCCAGTCATCCACTAAATACCGGGACGAGGCTCTAAGATTGTTGAGCAATGAAGAGTTTTATACTACACTCAACACAGACCCAACTAAAAGGTTTTTGGGGGAGCTCCAAGATCTTTTAGAACTTGGTGACACCTTATATGTCTTATCAAACAAAGAGAGGCAATATCTGGCATGTGATTCTCCTATTATTCCCATATTCCACCATCTCCCAAAGATCCATAAGTCACTGGAGAACACCCCGGGGCGGCACATTGTCTCCAGTATTGGATCTTTGGGAGATGGTGTTTCACGTTATGTGGACAAATTCCTCCAGCCCATTGTAAAAACCTTACCTTCGTTCATTGAAGACACTACAGCGTTGTTGATTTCATTGGAGGATGTGTCTTGGAAGGAGGGATACCGATGGGTCACCATGGACGTCACATCATTGTACACTATTATTGAACACGAGCACGGCCTAAGGGCCATTAATCACTATTTGAAACTCTCTTCACTTTCTATAGCACAGATCACGTTTATCACTGATTCCATTCTTTTTTTACTCACTCACAATTATTTCCTTTTTGATTCACAATTTTTTCTTCAAAAACAGGGCACAGCTATGGGGACATCTTTTGCACCCTCATATGCTAATCTTTTCATGGGTTTATGGGAATCTATTAATATCTATGGTAGCACTAATTTGTTTCGTTCCAATATCATCTTTTACAAACGTTTTATTGATGATTTGATTTTCATTTGGGAGGGTGATCTTAACAGTCTTCACACGTTCATACAAACTCTGAATAATAATAATATAAATCTTCACTTCACATTTCAAACCGACACTGTTAATATCAATTACCTTGATGTGACTATCCATGGTGATCCCATGACGGGTATACAAACTGATATATATACAAAACCACATGCCAGAAATTCATATCTTCATGCCAAAAGTAGCCATCCTAAGGCATTGATACGTGGGATCCCTAAGGGACAATTCTTGCGTTATAAACGTCTCTGCTCAGACCCAGAAACCTTTTTGAAACATTCCAAGACATTAAGTACTAAATTCTTGTCCAGGGGATACAATAAAGTTGATGTAGATTTGGCCCTTCTGAATGCTAAAACTGTTGACCGTGTTGATCTATTAAAAAAGAAAGCTAAAGATAAACAAACAAACTTTCAGGACACTCCATTGTTTATCACAAAATTCAGTAAACAGGCGTCACAAATCAGACAGATAGTGTCCAAACACTGGAACATACTAAAATTGGATAAAGATCTAGATGTGTTTACAACACATGGTCCCAAATTTGCTTTCAGAAGGGCCAATACATTAGCCTCATCCATTTCGAGAAGCATGTACAAATCTCCAAGCCAACCTCGAATTAGCAACATACCTAAAGGTTTTTTCAGATGTGGATTTTGTAAATGTTGTAAATTTGCTACATCAACAAAAAGAGTACACACACTGTTTCCTAACAGCAAATATAGAATCAACACATTTATTAATTGTCAAACAAGCAACATTGTTTATGATATCACATGTGGATGTCAACAGAAATATGTGGGAAGAACCATTAGATCATTACATATTCGTATCTCAGAACATGTTAGATTAATAAATAAAAAAGATTTATTACATCCACTATCAAAACATTTTGTACAATGTCCACTTGGTGGACTTAAGAATTTCTCATTCTTTTCTCATTCCCCCCCCCTCCCTTCTCTCCCCACCCCCCTTTCTCTGTTTTTCACCCTCTCTTTCCGCTCTCTCTCCTCTCTCTTCTTCTTCCCCCCGCCCAGTCCTGTCTCTCTTTCCCCTTCTTTTCTTCCTTTTTCTTCCCTTTTTTTTTTTTTTTTTTCTTCACGCTTTCTCTTTGTCCCCTTCTCACTCCCCCTTTTCCCCCACTGTTCCTCTTAATTTCTTGCTTCACTTCTTTTTTTCACATGGTCCAACATGCTTTATCATATGCTGTTTCTTTATTGTTTTATCATTCAAAGCATTATTACACACAGATTTAATATCAAGTGATTTGTGACTGATAGCACTTTCTACTATCTTTGGTGAAACTTTATCTTGCTAGTCCGGTAGACTTCATAGAATCAATGTTGTATTTCATTATAAACTTTATTTACATTTGTGCATTTTCTTTTCTTTTAACTCACATGTTTTTAGTCTTTTTGACCAATTCATCAGAGATTTTGGTTTAGCATATTATGTTTAATTATCTGTATATGTTTTCCTATCCAATGATAAGATTGGTCAATTTTATTACAGCACTGTTTTTAATTTGATGATTATTATTTGCTGTGTTAGGGGTTACACCTGTTACCCATTTGTTTGGGGCTTGTTCACAGGTGTTGTAACTTGCACTGGCTATATATATATCATGCTGTTACAAACGGATCACTCTTTTGACAAAGGCCTGACGGGCCGAAACGCGTCAAGAGGATCCGTTTGCACTTTGTTTCATTAAAGTTTTTTATGAATCACTGATCAGCCTTCTCTGAAGTTCTTGCTCCACGGCTGTGCGGCATCTACACCTCCCCTGGGAGGATTTCCAGTATTTCAGTGGGAGGAAGACTGACGCAGTTTTCTGCAACATGGGCCCAAACAATATACAGTAGGACAAATGGGTACTAGAAACCATTCGTCAGGGAAACAGTATAGAGTACAAAGAAATACCAAGAAGAAATATATATGCCTAACAACAAGGGTACAGACCAAGGCATAAAGAAGGCAAATTAATTCAGTTTTAAAGAAATTAATACAAGCAGAAGTAATAACGAAGGTACCTGAGGAAGACAGAGGAAGTGGAGTTTATTCCAGAATATTCCTAGTACAAAAGTCTTCAGGAGATTACAGAGCAATTCTAGACCTGAGAAAGGTAAATACATTCTTGAGAATAAGAAAATTCAAGATGGTGTCTTTGAACCTGATCATTCAGGAGGTACAACCAGGAGACTGGATGGTATCGATAGATTTAAGGGACGCTTATCTACACGTGCCAATATCAAGAAGACACCAAAGATTCCTAAAGTTCGCAGTGAACCAACATCATTATCAATACACAGCACTGCCATTCAGTCTGGCGACCTCTCCAAGGACATTTACAAAGGTTTTAGCCCCACTAGTGGCAGAAATTAGAAAAAGAGTGGTAGAAATATACGAATACTTGGACGACATCTTGATAAAGTCAAAAGTCGGGAGAAATTAGAACAAGACCAGGAGATGGTCATAACCTTCTTGGAACAACACGGTTGGTTAATAAACAGAGACAAGAGCCACCTAGCACCCACTCAACTGCTAAAGTTTTTGGGGGTAGAAATCAACACAGCGAAAGGAGAGGTGAGGTTGCCAGACAAAAGGAGGCAAGGCAAAGCACTGCAAGCAAAGAAGCTCAGGCAAGCAACCAGAACTTCAGCAGAAGAATGCATGAAGCATCTAGGAAAATTCGCTTCAACATTAAGCGTCATAAAGTGGGCAGGGCTACATATGAGACCATTACAAAATATTTTTTTACAACAATTGAACGGGAACCACAAAGATACAAGACAAAGAATCTTGTTACACCCACGCACAAAAGAAGAATTAAAATGGTGGGAAGATACCCACAATCTGGGGAAAGGACGGACACTACACCAGTACCATGAGAAAAAATTACAACAGATGCGAGCAACGCAAGTTGGGAGCCCAAATGGGAGAATCGCTGGTGCAAGGAACCTGGACAAACCAGGAACAGCGCCTTCCATCAAATCTGCTGGAACTAAAAGCAGTACAAAGGGCTATGGAAGCATTTCAAGACCAAATAAAAGATGGCAATATAAAGATACAGTCAGACAACCGGTCGGTTGTAAAGTATATAGCCAAACAAGGGGAAACCAGGAGCAGAAAACTGATGAACCTCACAGAAGAAATCATCTCTTTGGCAGAAGGCCACATATTAGAGATCACAGGCCACTTATCAGAGATTCCGTGCATATCCCAGGACTGGAAAATATCACAGCAGACTTTCTAAGTGGCAATGTTATACACCCAGGAGAATGGACATTAGACCCACAGGTGCTGCAGGAGCTGGTAGAGCGATGGGGTCAGCCAGACATAGATCTCATAGCGACGCATCAGAACCGCAAGATAAAAAACTACTGTGCAAGGGCAAAAAGCACAGATGTTCTCAGCTTCAAATGAGATTTCAAGTTGGCATACCTGTTTCCCCCAATTCCCGTAATTCCAAAAACAATCAGGAAACTCAGGGAAGACCAAGCGGAAGTGATATTGGTAGCACCATTTTGGCCAAGAGGCCTTGGTTCACACACCTGGTAAATATGGCAGTGGATGTACCATGGCATATACCATACAGCAAATAATTAATGCGACAGGGGCCAATATGCCAACCGAATGCCAAACAATGGGCCTTGACGGCAATGCGACTGATCCACATCAGCATACTGCAGGTCAATGTCTTCTGTTGCAAGAAAGAATACAATAAATAATACAATCAAATGGCCCCTAACCTCTTAATCACTGCAGCTGTTAATTACCGCTATAGAAATTAAGGGGTTAAGCACGTCCTCCGCTACCTAGCTGTGAGGCTTAACCACCCACCTCAGACCCACTATACTACCCTGTAGCCATTGATTGGCACAGTGGTATATCATTCCATATAATATGGGCATGATAGGCCACTATATCACTCAATGGTCAAGCTTATAAAAATAATTAAGGCCAAAAATAAACAATAATAAAAGATACACAAGTGCCTAAACACCCCAATTCAAGAAATAAAAGCTCTAGCCAACCAATTAAATAAATAAAAACATTAGCCAACCAATTAATTAATTAAAAGCACTGACCATCAAAAAAATAAATGCATTTAAACCACTAGCCAACAAAACAATAAATTAATAAAAACATTAACCAACACATCAATTAAAATCAGCAGCCAACAAAATAAATAATTAATTAAAAACACTAACCAATCCTAAAATATACTAAAAACAAGTCATCCAAATTCTAAACAATGTAATCCAAATAATAAACAGAAATAGAAAAAAACAATAGTCAATAGAAAATAAGCATTTGCCAAAAAAATGCATTGGCTATCACTGTATTTATCTGTACCTTAAAGGGGCACCGATTAATACATTATCAGTCAATGGGCAATGAAAAACATAAAAATAAATACAATAAAAAAATCTGTTTAATATTACATACATTCAATATTTTTCTTACCATTAGAAGTGTTGACCCTCCGAATCCTGGCGTATCATGAAGCTCTCGTACCGCGAAGTCATAAAAGTCAATCCATTGCCATCCACACTGAAGATCCGGGACAAGTAACAAAAATCTTCTTTCTTTTATCTTCTTCTATCTTCTATCACGTCTTCTTTCTTCATATGACATTTTTTCTTTCTTTTCTTTAATCTTCTATCTTCATCTGTCAATCCAAAACCAAATGGTAAATCCAGAACAGGATGTTCTCTCGTCATCTTCTTCCTGTTAAATGAGACACACAGGCCTTATATAGGGCCTGTGACATCACATTTTCAGGTCAGATGGTACAGCTCCAATCTGATTGGATCGTGTGCCTGCCTCTTTTTTTGGGGGGGGGGCATGTGACGTCATCTGTAAGGGAGGTATGTCACATCCTTAAAACCACATGGCTATATCACATGGTATTAGAGCCAATGGGATTGAAGACAATCCCATTGGTTGCTGTACCATGTGATAGGTTACATTAGTTCAAAAGAATGTGACATGAACCCTTAAAGTGACATCACTTGGTGTTTTGCTTTTTAATTCTGGAGTTTCTTTGGCATATGTTTTATTTATTGTGTGTTGATGGTGTGTTGGTTTTTAATTCTGGTGCTTCTTTGGAATTTGTTATTTATTTCTGGTATTTTTTTGGTGTTTACTTTTCTATTGTTTCTTTTTGGTGATTGTTTTAATAGAATTACATTTTTTTGGTAGTTGTTTATTTTTTTTTAGCTGGATCATTGATTGTCATAGTACTACACCATGCCCATATGATATCAATCAATTGGTTTCTTGGCATTTGTAATGTGTGTTTTTCTATGTACATTAATGTGTTTTATTTTGGAATCTGTGCTTTTATTTTTTTTAAAGTTACCCATGTATGGCTATAGTGGCAAAGCATGCGCATAACACTGTGCCAATCAATGGGTAGTGGGGGTTGTGTCCCCAGGGTGGGTGATTAGGCTTCCTGGGTGGGTAGTGGGGGAGGGTGGGTTAACCCCTTAATTGCTATAGTGGAAACTAACCGCTAAGGCCTCGGGCATGGTCAGCGCTTACACGCTGACCCATGCTGAGACGCGCTGGTACTTACCAGTGAGCCCCTACAGCCACAAAGAGAGCAGTTTTAGTAGGGGCTCGCCTATGCTTCCGCAAGCGCTTGCGGAAGTGTAGGTTTAGGGAAATTTTAAAATCAAGCACTTGCCGGAGTGCAGGGCCGGTCACGTGAACGGTTCGCCCAATGAGGGTGAACCAGCTCCGTGACATCACTGGCCCGACTGCCGACACGCCCCCGACACGCCTCTGGACGGCGCGCTATCTAAGGCCAGGGAAAGCACCCGCTTTCCCTGAGCCTCAGCACGCCTCCACACGCCAGCAAGAACCTTGGCCGAGGCCTTAGATTGTATTTTTTTATTGTACTGTTGCTGTTGCTGACAATGAAGGACAAGGATGGTGATGAGAATTAGAATGAGGACAGCCTTAATCCTGGCAAGGGTAAGTGCAAGTTTTATTTACTTATGCTGTCTGATGTTTTATTTTAAATGGACAAATGCACTAGTATCCATATCTGGATAATAGTATTTTGCTCATTGCTGTACTGTATGTTTTAGGGTGGTTATTGGGGGTGCAAGGGGTGGATTGTGTATTGGTACAGTAGTTGTGGGTAGAGGATTGAGTGAAGTGGGTAGTTGCCCAAAGGTGGATGGTGAGGCCTTGGGTGGATAGTTACTACTGCTAAGGTACTACTGCTAAGGTAATGAAGTGATTAACCCCTCCTGCAACCTTCCTGGTAGGCCTAACCACCCACCCTGGTGCTATTACTCCTTTCACTCAACCCCTATGGCCCCAATAAACCTTGTAGTCTGCCTTAAACCCTTCATTATCTTAGCGGTTAGCCACTAAGATAATGAAGCTGCTTTTATTTTAATATGACAGGTTTGTAGCAGAGGGTCTCCGGAGCTGAACCGCATTGGTTTCAGGCCCGGGGACTCCTTACTTGTATTGTATTGTATGTCTTTATTTATATAGCACCATAAATGTACACAGCGCTTCACAGTAGTAATACATATCATATAAATAACAAATAATATAAATAACAGATCATGGGAATACGTGCTTCTGACATACTGTAAAAGTAACATTAAGGAAGGAGTCCCTGCTCCGAGGAGCTTACAATCTAATTGGTAGGTAGGGAGAACGTACAGAGACAGTAGGAGGGAATTCTAGTAAGTGCGTCTACAGTGGGCCAAGCTTTGTCCATGATTATCCAGTGCTATTCATATGCCTCTTTAAGCAGATGGGTCTTAAGGTGAATCTTAAAAGTGGATAGCGAGGGGGCTAGTCGGGTATTGAGGGGAAGGGCATTCCAGAGCTGTGGGGCAGAAAGTGAGAAAGGTTTAAGGCGGGAGAGAGCTTTAGATACAAAGGGGGTAGAAAGAAGACATCCTTGAGAAGAACGCAAGAGTCGGGATGGTGCATAGCGAGAAATTAGGGCTGAGATGTAAGGAGGGGCAGAAGAATGTAAAGCTTTAAAAGTGAGCAGGAGAATTGAGTGTTAGATATGGGATTTAATCGGAAGCCAGGAGAGGGATTTCAGGAGGGGAGATGTGGAGACAGATTTAGGAAAGAGTAGAGTGATTCTGGCAGCAGCGTTTAGGATAGATTGTAGGGGAGACAGGTGAGAAGCAGGAAGGCCGGACAGCAGGAGGTTGCAGTAATCGAGACGTGAGAGAATGAGGGCCTGAGTCAGAGTTTTAGCAGTTGAGTAACCGAGGAAAGGGCGTATCTTTGTGATATTGCGGAGGAAAAAGCAACACGTTTTATAAACGTTTTTAATATGAGAGGAGAATGAGAGAGAGGAATCAAGTGTAACCCCTAGGCAGCGTGCTTGGGCTACTGGGTGAATGATCGTATTTCCAATAGCAATGTGGAAGGAGGTAGTAGGGCCAGGTTTGGGAGGAAGTATAAGGAGCTCTGTTTTTGCCATGTTAAGTTTCAGTCGGCGGATGGCCATCCAGGATGATATTCCAGAGAGGCATTCAGAAACTTTGGTCTGTATAGCAGGTGTAAGGTCAGGGGTTGAAAGGTAAATTTGTGTGTCGTCAGCATAGAGGTGAAATTTAAACCCAAAAGTTGTGATTAGGTCACCTAGAGAGAGTGTGTAAAGTGAAAAGAGAAGGGGTCCCAGGACAGAGCCCTGGGGTACCCCCACAGAGAGATCAATAGAGGAGGATGAGGTGTTGGCAAAAGAGACACTGAAAGTACGATGGGAGAGGTAAGAGGAGATCCAGGATAAAGCTTTATTCTGAATACCAAGAGTATGGAGAATGTGAAGGAGAAGAGGGTGGTCCACGGTGTCGAATGCTGCAGAGAGGTCGAGTAATATGAACAGAGTGTAATGACTTCTGTCTTTGGCAGCATGGAGGTCGTCAGTTATTTTTGTGAGGGCTGTTTCAGTAGAGTGAGCAGTGCGGAAGCAGATTGTAGAGGGTGTAGGAGAGAATAGGTGTTGAGAAAGTGTAGCAATCGAGAGAATACAAGACGTTCAAGGAGTTTGGAGGCAAAAGGCAGGAGGAAGACAGGTCGATAGTTAGAAGGACAGGTAGGGTCAAGCTTGCTATTTTTGAGTAATGGTATAACGTTGCATGCTTGAAGGAGGATGGAAAGGTACCAGAGTAGAGGGAAGAGTTAAAGATCTGTGTGAGCATAGGGATTATAGAAGGAGCAAGAGGTTTTAGGAGATGGGAGGAAATGGGATCAAGAGGGCAAGTGGTAGAGGGAGAAGAGAAGATCAGCAGTGACACATCCTCCTCCGAGATAGCGGAAAAAGAGTCAAGAAGGGCAGGAGGAGAGTTAGGAAGCATTGTGGGTTGGGAGGAGGCAACAGATGGGATGTTCTGCCGTATGGATTCCACCTTTTCCTTAAAAAAGTCAGCAAAGTCCTGAGGTGAGATGGACGAGTTACTTCCTGAGTACTTCCTGAGTTACAGGCCCCAATATGGGGTGCAGTATCCCTCTGGATATGTCCATGGGATAACGTCACCCCATACCGGGGCCTGTAACTTGGGAAATAGGGTGTCCCCGGACCTGAAATCAATGCGTTTCAGCTCCAGAGACCCCTGCTACAATACTGTAATATTAAAATTAAATAAAAGCCCTGCGATCGCCTGTTAGAGGCGCGCAGGTAGTGACTGATTCAGTCTATCCCTTACTGCGCGTCTCTTACCGACAGGTAGATCCCGGTAGGATTCACACAGCAGGGACTCCGTTGTGTTAATCCGATAGGCCATTATAGTCTGCTTTTGTCCACCTCTCGAGATATTGTGGCATAGTGCAGTTTTCATCTCGAGATGTGGTCGAATCCTGACTGCTGCATCTGTAGATATGCAGTCACAATAGCAGGAAAATCATTACCTATATACCTAGGCACATAGGCCGCAGGCAGAATTCTCTGGGCCTAGAACTAGTTACGTCCACCCCCTCCCCCACGGCGGTATTTCGAGACTCGTGCGTGTATTTCTCGCCACTGTGTCTCACTCTTTCTCCTTCTTTTCCTCACTCACTCACTCACTTTGGTTCCCCAAAGTTTGGCCAAAACAAAAGCCTTGCATAGGAAACTTTTGTTGATCTGGGTCTATGTATGTATGTAGGTATGTATGTATATCTTTATTTATATAGCGCCATTTATGTACATAGCGCTTCAAAGCAGTATACACGTGACATAATATAACACATAATGGGATGTGTCAAGGTCTTCAGTGTTTCTCTCTCTACTTGCCTAACGTGACGTCTAGCCACTGTACCGAGATCAGACGTCTCTCCTGCCACAGCATCATGCTACATGAACATCACTCCAGACAGCCTTCACGCGACCTAGTCGCAGACACCGGGCTAAAACGTGGGTGGGTTCATCAGCAGGTCAATCCTGCCACTAGGACTTCATGTTTTGCATCTTCTCAAGCCCCAAGACACGCAATTTATTTTAATATACTGCTCAGATTGGAGTTTTGGAGTTTGGAGTTTTGGAGGTTAGTGGCTCCTCCCACCCAGGGTTTAAAGCTCGTCATCCGTCCCCCCCTTCACTATCCAGGTAAGCAGGTTTTCTTTTCATGCAGCTGGTTGCGACAGGTTCAATCCCAAGACATCCGTCCTCTAATTATAGAGGTAAATAAGGATTTTAATCAGTTATTGTTAGGACCTGTGAAATTATGGTCAAGCCATGAAAGTAGCTCACAGGCTTATACACTTTGGCCAAAGGGTTAACTAAATGACCCTTTTTTCAAGAGATATACAGTATAGGTATTTCACTGTGTATTTTTGTCACATTGGATGTTGCTCTGGACTTCTTTGTTTCTTGTTTTATTTAATTAGCCATGCCCAGTAGCACTCCTTTTGACACTTATATACATATATATTTTGTGGTAATTTGGGGGGGTTCTGAGATCTTGCTGGGTATCTGTCTGTTTGTTTACTGATATAATTAAACAAAATGAAAAAATGTGTGTATACTGTATTTTTTTTAATGTATAATGTGAGACCAGAATGATGATTCAGATGGGTAAGAAGCACAGAGTATGATGGTGGGATTGTGTAACTTGTGAAGGACATTTAGGGCCACATGCAGTAAACGGCGTTAAGGCCTATCTCACAATTTTTTTGGCAAATATGCATACTGCAATTCAGTAAACCCTTTTAAGCTGGTCGAGATAAGCAAATCTCGGGGGGGGGGGGGGGTGTTGGCGCAAAACAAAATCTGCAGCGCGCTTGCGATGAGCCCTATTTTGCCGCTCATTGCCAGCTTTTCAAACTCTGTATTCTCGTAGCCATGATCAGCATCCCGCTGCTGCTCGCCGCTCTATAATGGAGAATTATTTTCAAAATCGCCCCGCCACAAAAAGTTTGCAAGAAGCTGGGGCTGAGCGGCGATTCGGAAGTTAGAAAAAAACCGGCCCTTTTCCTGTCTCGGATTGATATCCATTAATATCAGCACCGGAGCCCCCCGGCATGCATCCGATGCAGGAAAAATGCCTTTACAGCCAACCACTAAAGCAATGAAGGGGTTATCGACCAGTGCCAGGCTTATTGTGGGTAGCGGGGGTGGGAGAAGGCGGTATTTGGTCCCTAGTGGGTTTTTAGGCTTTGCGGGGGATTGCGGGTGGACCTAACCCCTTCATTACCTTAGCCGGTAATACTGCTACGGTAATGCAGGGGTTAACCCTCCCGCTACCCACCCGCAAGGCCTAAACACCCATCCTTAGGGCTAATACCCCCTTCACCCACCCCGCTACCAACAATACAAAAAAATACACTACAGCCCCACTACCCACCTGCCAGGCCCCAATAAATATTACAATATTCAATAAACACCAATACACCACCCACCCCCGTGCCCCCATAATGTAAAACCATGATGTATTTCTTAACATACAGGATTCATACCCCAGACCTATGGTAGTCCCTGGAGGGCCTGATGGGTGTCCGCAGGCCCCACAGTGCACCAGAGGGGGTGCCCACAGGGTCTGAGGGTCTCCGGGTGGTCCCTGATAGGCGCCGTGGGCCTCCATGTGGTCCCTGCAGGTCACCGTGGGCCCCAAATGGGGCCCACGGGTTGGCTGGCGGGTGTCTGGGGGTCCCCGAGTCAGCCCCAAAGGTGTTTGAGGGCCCTTGGGTGGTTCCCACTGGGGTCTGGGGCTCTCGGGTGGTCCTTGTGGGGCCCCCGGTTCTTCCCCGCGGGTGTCCCCCACGGGTCCACAGGTGGTACCGGTGGGCGTCCGGGGGTCCTCAGGTGGTCTCCACTTTAGGGTACAGATCAATACATTATTAGGACAATATTTGGGGGCATTTCTGGCTATGTATGGATGTTGATTTTTGTGATGTCACTTTAATATGTGGATGTCATTCTTTGGTATTTTGCTGCTTTATTTAAATAAAGTGTTTGTGATTGATTTTTGATTTTAATTAATGTCTTGTGTTTAATGGTTGTGTTTCAGATATTTTTAAATAATTAATTTCTTGGTAGTGTGAAAGCATAGAAATAAAATCAATGAGTCAAGGGTTCAAAGTATCAACGTGAGTTTATCTGCACCAAGTTACAAGTGAGAGATAATTCAAAAATGAACTCATGCCTCTGAAAACATATTGCTTGGTATCACATTTTTATACATTTCAAAATGAGTAATATGCCCTTCAAGGGGGCTGGCTTAGAGATAAAAAAAACAATATGATGACTTATACAAAAATCCTTATTAATAATAAATATGCTTCATATGCTATATTCCTATCACCATAATGTGGGCCCCTTAACCTTCTGACTTAAGGAGTAACCCTGTGTAGCCCTCTGTGTGTACTGTATCTGTCAGATAACAGAACCTAAGGTCAGCAGAAATGTCTAAGGCAGGAAAAACCTCTTACAAATGTAATTTCAATTTCTTTCATGACTCGTAGGAATTATACAAGGGCGAGTTACAGCTAGTAGCGATACACTGCAGGATCTCAATCATTCACAGATCATACACAAATATACATACATTCAAACACTCAAAAAAGCTACTGCGCCAAAATGGAGGTAATGATAGTCTGTTTTCATACTGTATAGCCTTAGCCACACACATTATCTCAATCTTCACATTAGGTCAATGTTTCTATTAATTAATTGCTGTTGTACTAATTAATTGTTTTGGTTACTGTTACAATTAATTCTGAGTTGTTTTAGTAGTTAATTGGTGTGATTGGTTACTGTTTGAAATAATTCTGAGTTGTTTTATTAATTTAGTCCTTTGATTGGTTAATGTTTTAATTCATTCATTGTTGATCTGGTCATTGCTTATATTAATTGGTTTACCTGGCTAGTGTTTTTATTTAGTGAATTGTGTTTTTTTGAGTTTTGTTATGTTTTAGTATTGTGTGTTTTGTGCATTAATTTATTTTGATTAGGATGCCCATTGAGTGCAAGAGTAGCTTATCATGCCCATATTATTATATGGGTATGATGTACCACTATACTACTCAATGGTTACAGGGTGGGTATAGTGGGTCCGGGGTGGGTGCTTAGGCCTCCCGGGTGGGTAGCGGGGCAGGGTTGGTTAACCTCTTAATTACTGTAGAAGTTACTAAATGCTAAGGTGATTATGGGTTTAGGGGGCATTAGAATGTATTTATTATGTATGTACAGTGGCGACACAGTTTATCGCACTGCGGCCAGATCCGCAAGCCGGGAGATTTCCCGGCTTGCTAGTGGCCGCCCCTCGGCTTGCCGCGCGTCATAGACGCGCGGTCACGCTTCTTCGGGAGCGTGCACCCCCTGCACGCGCGTCCAGGGCTCCCCGAGGGAGCCCTGGTGTCCCGCGATCGCGGGACGGCGGCAGGGGGTTCCGGGGGACCCGGCGGACCCGGCAGCGGGAGGGAGAGCGCCCCGATCGGAGGGCGCTCTTCCGCTGCTTCGGCGCGCGCCCGTCACTCTCGGGCGCGCGCCAGGCTACTGCTGCGGCCAAGAACGGGCAAATGCTCGAATAAACTTGGCCGCAGCAGTATGCTGTCTGCCAACAGAGGACAGGACGAGCTGTATCGTGAGGAGGAAAGCCATCATATTGCTGTGGTAAGTAGAACTGTATTTATTTACTTTATTTATGCTGGCTAATGTTGTGTTTAATAATGGGCAAATAATCTATTATCCATATCTGGATAACAGTTATTTTGTCCATTACTTTACTCTATGTGTTTGGGTGGGTGGGGCGGGATTGATTGAAATGTAAGCCCATGTTTTATGTTTTTACATATAGGGTTGGTACCTTAGGTCTATGAGGTCCTATTGAGACCACCCGAGGACCCCTGGACACCCACAAGTACCACCTGCGGACGCACGGGGGACACCTGCGGGATGAACCAGGGGTCCTCAGACACCTGTGGGGCTGACCCGGGGACTACCAGGAGGCCCACAGCGCCTGGCAGGGACTACCAGGAGACCCCCGGACCCTGTGGGCACCACCCTCTGGTGCACTGTGGTGCCTGCGGACATCCGTCAGGCCCACCAGGGACTACCGTAAGCCTGGGGTATGAATCCTGAACAGTATGTTAAAAAAGACATCATGGTTTTACATTATGGGGGGCACGGGGGGTGGGTAGTGTATCTGGTGCTTAATAAATATTTTTACATTTAAATGTTATTAATAGTGTAGATGTGCAGGGGGTCTCCGGTGAAGAACCACGTTGGTTTTAGGTCCGGGGACCCCCTGCTTCCCGAGATACAGGCCCCATTATGGGGTGCCGGTAGCCCTCTACTTTGTTTAGATCCCACGGTCACGTGATCGGGACATCACAAAGCATAGGAGATACCAGCACCCCATAACGGGGCCTGTATCTCGGGAAGCAGGGGGTCTGCCGGACCTGAAACTAACGCGGTTTAACTTCAGAGACCCCCTGCTCATCTACACTATAAATAACATTTAAATGTAAAAATATTTTTTATACGCCAATATTCTCACTGACAGAGGCGGATCTCGCTGCTGCAGCAGACAGATCTCTGCGGTGGAGCCCTTCTCGGCAGGGCAGGACATCTCACCGTCGGCAGCTCGCCATGTTTGTTCAAGCTACTCTCACATATATTCGGGCCCACAGATATTCGGGACTTCCTGCATACCGTGAGAGCAACTCGGCAAAAACATGGCGAGTTCAAACCCCTGCCAAATGGCCACCAGCGCCGTTTACTGCATAGGCTTCTTAATGTACTTATGTGTGTTCCCAATATTTACAGAGCTCAGAAGCGTCAACCCATGATGTACCCTCTGCATGATTTAATTACACCAATTGGGTTAATATTCTTCCAGGATGTAATGTATCAAACACACTGCAGCTCAGCAAGGTCTTAAAGCTGCAGTTCAGGCTCCCGTTTTTTTTTTTTTTTAGTTTTTTTTTTTAACTTCAATAGTTTAATGTGGGCAATCTCTACTTAACTAAAAAACTGCATAGCTGCCGGTCAATTCTCTGCAAAGTTTGGCGACATCTTTAAATATGGGGAATGTAAATCGTTGCTATAGGAACAAGCATGCTTGTTAAAATAGAATACAAGAAAATTGGTCTTTCAAAGTTGTTTTTTTTAAAACAGAAAATGCTAAAAGTATTTTTTCTTACTACAGAACTGAATTATTAAAAAAAACACACATGCAGGATATTGCCTGAACTGCAGCTTTAATTAACCTTTGCCGTACTGACACAGAAAAATGCTGTTTCTTTTTATTTAAGTAAACTATAAAACATTGAGTCACAAGATGGTTTGTGATTTCTCAACTAGCAGAAAGCCAACAAACAGAATAATAGCAAATGCAATATTGTATAATATTAGAAGTTCCAATATGTGAAATAGGAATCCTTGTGACCAAATAAAGCTCAGTATGTTCCAATGTTAATATTAGTTCTCATGACTTGTGAGACGTCATATTTAAATTTTAAAAGGACTTTTAAGGAAGTAAAGGACTTATCCAACATCACATCAGAAGCAACAGAAAGATTGCACCAAAGACAATGGATTCCAGCCTCCACAAACATTATCATGATGAAGAATTTGATCCAAACGTATTTGTAGAATCCTTCTTCTGTGATGAAAAATATAACCTGATAGATGAAATCGTGGATTACCCTTTGAAACAATTGCATGAAACATTTTCTTCAGGTTTGTATATTTGTTGTTGATATACATTGAATTTGTGGAGACAAACAGATATTTTTATGTACAGAAAAGGAGTGCATAATTATTACACGAATACAACATGGGTTTACTAATAATTTATTTTTTATCATACAGTACTGTAGATTGTTCTGTTGTATTTCATACATCATACACAAAAACTAAATGCCCAATACATAACTCCAACATCATTGCAACTCATATCTTATACTTAAATGATATAAATCATATAAAGACATTCACATAATTTGATGCATCAAATTAATACCTAAAAACTACATTATTAATTACACAAATTATTCAATGATAATATTGATGGTGCTTTCTCATATTCCTGACCTCTGTTCCATTATCTTATATAACTGTGTAACTGTCTCTGTTTTCAGCCATATATTGCACCTTTACACCTCTTAGCTGTCTTTCTAAACAACAGGTTGTGTGCTCGAACACCTTCCTCACAGTCTCTGTGTCTCCTTGTGGCAGCATTTAAAAAAATGGATACCATCTCTGGAAACACGTTTTTTTCATTTTCTTCTTTATTGCTTTCTTCCTCCATTCTATACAGGATCATTAAATGCAGGGTGAGACTTCAGGGAAGTGATTGGGCAGGAGGAGATGCTGAGTGACTTCAGGGAAGTGATGGGGAATGAGGAGATATTGGGTGAGACTACAGGGATGTGATGGGGAATGAGGAGATGCATGTTGAGACTTCAGGGAATTGATTGGGATGGAGGAGATATAGGGTGAGACTTCAGGGAAGTGATGGGGCAGGAGGAAATACAGGGTTAGAATTCAAGAAAGTGATCGGGCAGGAGGAGATCCAAAATAACATGGAATGTTAAAGGTTTAAACTTCCCAAAGCTTCCCTGAAGCCTAACTCTGTATTTCCTCCTGCCCCATAACTTCCCTGAAGTCTCACCTTATATCTCCTCCATCCCCATTACTTCCCTGAAGTCTAACCCGATATCTCTTCCTTCCCATCTCTTCCCTGAAGTCTCACTCAGCATATCCTCCTACCCCATTACTTCCCTGAAGTCTCCCCCTGCATCTCCTCCTGCCCAATCATGTCCATGAAGTCTTACCCTGTATCTCCTCCTGCCCCATTAGTTCCCTGAAGTATCACCCGGCATCTCATCCTGCCCCATTTCTCCCCTGAAGTCTCACCCGGCACCTCACCTCCTCCTGCCCAAACACTTCCATGAAGTCTCACCCTGTATCTCCTCCTGCCCGATCACTTGATTTTTATTATTGTAACCGGCTACTGTTCCAACTTCCTTATAAATATATATTTTCAACATATACTTTCAACCTTTATTTTTTTTACTTAGCTCTCTATCTCTGTATCATAAGCTTTTAACATTTGTTTTAATGCTAAACATCTTCTTACTACATTTATTAACCATTAATTCCGTTCCTTGCAATGTTTGCAATATTTACAGTTCTTATTCAGGTCTCCCTCCCTTTTCTTTGTACATTTCTAAAAATCCTTCAAATAAATATAGACATGCATATTTATTTATTTTGTTTATAAAATGTTTTACTAGGAAGTACTGTAAAATATTGAGAGTTATCTATCGCTTTCAAGTATGTCCTGGGCATATTAAGGATGACAAATAATACATGGTTACAAATACATAGTTACATAAGTGAACAGGGTACACAGTATATATAAGACATTGCATGCACAGTTAAAGATAATATATATTAAAAGCTGATATACCTTGATTTAATTTTCCCGCTCACCTTCGCTTTCCACTCCCCCCCTTCACAGCTGCGCCCACCACTCCACGTTCACATGTCCGATTCCCCCCCCTTTCACAGCTCCATTCCCCCCCCCTTTCACAGCTGTGATTTCCCCCCTCTTCACATCTCCAATTGAAGGGGGGGTGGGGGGAGGGGAAAGGGGGATGGGGGAGGGGAAGGGGGGGAGGGAGGTGAAGGGAGGAGGGAGGTGAAGGGGGGGAGGGAGGTGAAAGGGAGGATGTGAAGGGGGGGAGGTGAAGGGGGGGTGAAGGGGGGGAGGGAGGTGAAGGGGGAGGTGAAGTGGGGGAGGGAGGTGAAGGGGGGAGGGAGGTGAAGGGGGAGGGAGGTGAAGGGGGGAGGTGAAGGGGTGGAGGGAGGTGAAGGGGGGGAGGGGAGGGAGGTGAAGGGGGGAGGGGAGGGAGGTGAAGGGGGAGGTGAAGGGGGGGAGGAAGGTGAAGGGAAGTGAAGGAGTGGGGAGGGAGGTGAAGGGTGGGGATGGAGGTGAAGGGGGGGAGGAGGGATATAAAGAGGGAGGGAGGTGAAGGAGGGGGCAAGAGAGTTGAAGGGGGGAGGGTGGTGAAGGTGGGAAGGGAGGCGAAGTGGGGGAGGGAGATGAAGGGGGAGGGAGATGAAGGGGGGAGGGAGGGGAAGGGGGAGGGAGGTGAGGAGGGGAGGGAGGTGAAGGGGGGGAGGTATGTGAAGGGGGGAGGGAGGTGAAGGGGGGAGGTGAAGGGGGAGAGGGAGGTGAAGGGGGGATGGAGGTGAGGGAGGAGGGAAATGAAGGGGGGAGGAGAGGGAGGTGAAGGGGGCTGGAGGTGAGGGGGATGTAGGTGAAGGGGGAGGGGAGGGAGGTGAAGGGGGGGAGGGAGGTGAAGGGGGAGGGATGGGAAGGTGGAGTGGAGGGGGGTAGGGAGATGAAGGGGTGGAGGGGAGGGAGGTGAAGGGGGAGGTGACAGGGGGGGAGTGAAGGGGGGAGGGAGGTGAAGGGGGGAGGGAGGTGAAGGGGGGAGGGAAGGGAGGTGAAGGTGGGGAGGGAGGTGAAGGGGTGGGGAGGGAGGTGAAAGGATGGGGAGGAAGGTGAAGGGGTGGGGAGGGAGGTGAAGGGTTGGGGAGGGAGGTGAAAGGGTGGGGAGGGAGGTGAAGGGGGGGAGGTAAAGGGGGGAGGAGGTGAAGGGGGGGAGAGAGGTGAAGGGGGGGGAAGTGAAGGGGGGGAGGGAGGTGAAGGGGGGAGGTGAGGGGGAGGGAGTTGAAGGGGGGAGGGAGGTGAAGGTGGGAGGGAGGTGAAGGGGGGAGGTGAAGGGGGGAGGTTAAGGGGGGAGGGGATGGAGGTGAAGGGGGAGGAGAAGGGGGGAGGGAGTTGAAGGGGGAGAGAGGTGAAGGGGGATGAAGGTGAAGGGGAGGAGGGAGATAAAGGGGGAGGGAGGTGTAGGGGGGATGGGAGCGAGGTGTGGGGGGAGGGAGGTTAAGGGGGGAGGTGAGGGAGGTGAAGGTGGGGGAGGGAGGTGATGGGGGGAGGGGAGGGACGTGAATGGGGGGAGGGAGTGAAGGGAGGGTAGGGAGGTGAAGGGGGGGAGGTGAGGGAGGTGAAGGGGATAGGGGAGGCAGTAAAAGGGGGAGGGGAGGGAGGTAAAGGGGGGAAGGAGGTGAAGGGGGTATGGAGGTGAAGTGGGGCATGGAGGTGAAGGGGGCAGAGAGGTGAAGGGGGGAGGGAGTTCAAGGAGTGTGAGGGAGGTGAGGGGGGGGAGGGAGGTGAAGGGGGAGGTGAAGGGGGGAGGTGAGGGAGGTGAGGGGGGAGGGAGGTGAAGTGGGGAGGGAGGTGAGGGGGGAAGGGAGGTGAAGGTGGGGAGGGAGGTGAATGGGGGAGCAAGGAAAAGGGTGGGGGATGGTGGTGAAGGGGGAGAAGTTAGGGGTGGAGTTAGGTAAAGGGGGAGGTAGGTGAAGGGGGGGGAGGGAGGTGAAGGTGTTGGGAGGGAGGTGAAAGGGTAGGGAGGGAGGTGAAGGGGGGGAGGTGAAGGGGGGAGGGGAAGGGGGGGAGAGAGGTGAAGTGGGGGGAGGGAGATGAAGGGGTGGAGGGAGGTGAAAGGGGGGAGAGAGGTGAAGTGGGGGGAGGGAGGTGAAGGGGGGAGGGAGGTGAAGGGGGGGGGAGGTGAAGGGGGGAGGAAGGTGAAGGGGGGGAGGGAGGTGAAGGGGGGAGGTGAAGGGGGGAGGGATGTGAAGGGGGGATGGAGGTGAGGGGGGAGATGAAGGGGGGAGGGGAGGGAGGTGAAGGGAGGATGGAGGTGAGGGGGGGATGGGGGTGAGGGGGGATGGAGGTGAAGGGGGGAGGAGAGGCAGGTGAAGGGGGGAGGGAGGTGAAGGAGGGAGGGAGTTGAAGGGGGGAGGGAGTTGAAGGGGGAGGGAAGTGAAGGGGGGAGGTAGGTGAAGGGGGGGATGGGACGGATGTGAGGGGGGAGGGAGGTGAAGGAGGGAGGGAGTTTAATGGGGGAGGGAGTTGAAGGGGGAGGGACGTGAAGGGGGGAGGGAGGTGAAGGGGGGGATGGGACGGATGTGAGGGGGGAGGGAGGTGAAGGGGGAGGGGAGGGAGGTGAAGGGGGGGAGGGGAGGGAGGTGAAGGGGGGAGGGATGTGAAGGGGGGCAGGGAGGTGAAGGGGGGCAGGGAGGTGAAGGGGGGCAGGGAGGTGAAGGGGGGAGGGAGTTGAAGGGGCATGAGGGAGGTGAGGGGGGAGGGAAGTGAAGGGGGGAGGTGAAGAGGGAGGTGAAAGGGGGGAGGGAGGTGTGGGGGGAGGGAGGTGAATGGGGGGAGGGAGGTGAAGGGGGAGGGAGGTGAGGGGGGAGGGATGTGAAGGGGGGCAGGGAGGTGAAGGGGGGCAGGGAGGTGAAGGGGGGAGGGAGTTGAAGGGGCATGAGGGAGGTGAGGGGGGAGGGAAGTGAAGGGGGGAGGTGAAGAGGGAGGTGAAAGGGGGGAGGGAGGTGTGGGGGGAGGGAGGTGAATGGGGGGAGGGAGGTGAAGGGGGGAGGGAGGTGAGGGGGGAGGGATGTGAAGGGGAGGTGAGGGAGGTGAATGGGGGGAGCTAGGTAAAGGGTGGGGGAGGTGAAGTGAAGTGAGGGGTGGAGTTAGGTAAAGGGGGGGAGGTAGGTGAAGGAGGGAGGTGAAGGGGGGAGGTGAAGGGGGGGAGGGAGGTGAGGGGGGAGGGAGGTGAGGTTGGGAGGGGGGTGAAGGGGGAGGGAGGTAACGATCGGGGGAGGGAGGTGAAGGAGGGGGAGGAGGTAAGATGGGGAGGGAGGTGAATGGGGGGGAGGGAGGTGAAGGAGGGGGAGGAGGTAAGATGGGGAGGGAGGTGAATGGGGGGGAGCTGAAGGGGGGGAGGGAGGTGAAGGGGGGAGCTGAAGGGGGGAGGTGAAGGGGGGAGGGAGGTAAGTGGGGGAGGGAGGTGAAGGGGAGGGTGGTGAAGGGGGGAGGGAGGTGAAGGGGAGGGAGGTGAAGGGGGGCAGGGAGGTGAGGGGGGAGGGGAGGCAGGTGATGGGGGGAGGGAGGTGATGGGGGGAGGGAGGTGATGGGGGGAGTGAGGTGAAGGGGGGCGGGAGTTTATGGGGGGGAGGTGAAGGGGGAGGAGAGGGAGGTGAAGGGGGGTTTGAGGTGAAGTGGGGAGGGAGGTGAAGGAGGGAGGGAGGTGAAGGGGGGAGGGAGGTGATGGGGGGGAGGGATGTGATGGAGGGAGGGAGGTGAAAGGGGGGAGGGAGGTAAAGGGGGGAGGTAAAGTGGGGGAGGGAGGTGAAGGGGGGAGGGAGGTGAAGAGGGGGAGGGAGGTGAAGGGGGGAGGGAGGTGAAGGGGGGAGGCAGGTGAAGAGGGGGATAGAAGTGATGGTTTGGGAGGGAGGTGAAGGGGGGGATGGAGGTGAAGGGGGGATGGAGGTGAAGGGGGAAGGGAGGTGAAGGGGGAGGGGGGGAGGGGGGGAGGGGGGAGGGAAGTGAAGGGGGGGAGAGAGGTGATGGGGGGAGGGAGGTGAAGGGGGGAGGGATGTGAAGGGGGGGGAAGTGACAATGTATCCGGCATCCGCTTGCTCCCGTTTCCGTTCCCCCCACTGTCTCTGACGGTCGTCCATCTGCTCCACCCCCCCCCCCCCGGAGGCGAGAGACAGCGTGTCTGCAATTGTTGTGCCCTCTCTCCCTCCTGGCTGTCCACTCCCCCGCTTGGTCTCGTCCGGCCGGTTCCCCGCTGACTGTAGCGGCCGGGGGTGTTAGGTGGCAGTTGGCACAGGTGGTGTGAGGTAAGGCGGGAAGGGAGGCCCCGGCAACAGGGGTGTGATCGGGGACGCGCAGGGGTTTGAGGCCCAGGCGGCGGCAGGTGTGTCAGCAGGGAGGCTGTAGGCACAGGGGTGTGAGCTGGCAAGGGAGGCTGTAGGCACAGGGGTGTGAGGTGAGAGGGTAGGCTGTAGGCACGGGGTGTGAGGAGGTGGTTTAGTTACTTACCTGGGCGGGAGGTGGCGGCAGCAGCTGGTGTGTGTGTGTGTCACTGTTAGACCACACCGGCCAATGAGAGGTGTGCGGGGGCAGAGGGCCAAGGGAGCCATCTCATTGGCCGACGCAGAGTGACAGGCCAAAGGTCAATGTGATTGCCCCTAGACACAGGGACATACAATGTTTTCAAAAATATATATAGATAGGCGTATGTAACAGTTACAGACCAGATTAAAACGTGAGACAGCTTTAGTTTTGAAAGAACTTAGACTCGTAGTGGCTGTGAGAGTCTCCATAGATTGTTCCATTTTTGGGGTGCAGAGTAACATATCCAAGTTTATCCTAGATACTATATCTCTTTGCACATAAATACAGACATGCACATATCCACTTTTATCACACTCCTTGCTTTTATCTTTTCCTCTCTCCTCCGTCTTGCAGCTTTCCTTGTCCTCTGCATGCATGTGGCTGTGCTTTATGTATCTCTCTGCCTCTGCCACCTTGATGAATATCGTTGCCCCTTTGTCTGTGTGTACAGTATCCTTTATGTCGCATGGTACTGTATGCCAGTGCACATTTCCTGTCTTGTTTGAATTGTCAACTCCTTACAGATGCAGCCAGTTGTATCTCTAACCTGATACAACACATGTGCTGGTGAAATGTGGACCAAACTTGGAATGTTCACAGCAAAGTGCATAACAGGTTGGAATAATCCATCAGGATTAAGATAGCCAGAGTCTTTGCTTCTGAATGGGACACCCACAGTTAGTCCTGCATCAGTCTGGAAGAGACGCGCAGGGAGAGTAGACATAATCAGTCACTGATGATCAGTCACCGCGATGGTGCGGATTTTATTTTAATAACATATCATTAAAACAGTGTGTCTCCGGAGTGGAAGCATTTAAACCCCGAGAACCCCCTGCTTCTTGAGTTAAAGACCCAAGTATGAGGTGCTGGTATCTCCGCCATGTTTAAATCTCCCGATCACGTGGGCCGCGACGCGGGAGAATTAAACATGCAGTAGATACCGGCACCACATACCGGGGCCTGTATCTCGAGAATCAGGGGTTTCTAGGGGATTAAATGGTTCAGCTCCGGAGACCCCCTGCTTCAATAATATGTTATTAAAATAAAAGCAGCTTCATTACCTTGGCAGCTTGCAGCTAAAGTAATGATTTGTTTAAAAAACTACCGCGTTTGTTGGGGTGTTAGGGGTGGTGAAGGTGGTAGTTGCCCCAGGTGGATAGGCCTACCTGGAGGGTTGCGGGAAGCGTTATCCCTCAGTGGAGCGACGGAGCCCAGCAGCAAACACAGGCCCGGCAGCTGAATGTAGAAGTTGGGCTTGGCCGGGACAAATCTCAAGCATGTAACATGTACATGATACATGTAATGTATCAAACACACTGCAGCTCAGCAAGGTCTTAAAGCTGCAGTTCAGGCTCCCGTTTTTTTTTTTTTTTAGTTTTTTTTTTTTAACTTCAATAGTTTAATGTGGGCAATCTCTACTTAACTAAAAAACTGCATAGCTGCCGGTCAATTCTCTGCAAAGTTTGGCGACATCTTTAAATATGGGGAATGTAAATCGTTGCTATAGGAACAAGCATGCTTGTTAAAATAGAATACAAGAAAATTGGTCTTTCAAAGTTGTTTTTTTTAAAACAGAAAATGCTAAAAGTATTTTTTCTTACTACAGAACTGAATTATTAAAAAAAACACACATGCAGGATATTGCCTGAACTGCAGCTTTAATTAACCTTTATATCAAAGGCTTAGGATTTCCACTGTCCGCCTTAAGGAAAGTGTTCTCTGAATTGATTTTTCTGAACACATCTGATTGAATATGCTGATTAGAATCAACGTACAATGACAAATCCAGATATTCGATTTTTTGAGGGTCAAATAAAAATGTAAAATTTAAGTTATAATCATTACTGTTTAGATGGTCCACAAATTCCGTCAGTGACCTTACATCACCTTCCCAAATCATAAACAGATCTTCAATAAGTCTCCGATAGAAAATAATATTATTTTGGAAAGGGTTAACGTGACTATAAATGTGAGTGAACTCCCAAGAACCCATGAAAAAATTTGCATAAGATGGTGCGAATGAAGTACCCATTGCTGTGCCACGTGTCTGTAAATAAAATCGTGAATTAAATTGAAAATAATTGTGTGTTAATAAGAATAATATAGATTCTATAATAAAGGTGGATTGTGCAAGTGATAAAAGTGAATTATTATTATTTGTTTATTGCAATGTTTATTGGGGCAATTGTCCCCAATAAACATGCTATTATGCCTTCACCCCTTCATTGCTTTAGCAGCTATCCGCTATGGTAATGAAGCAGCATTCATTTATTTTAATAATACTGACACAGAAAAATGCTGTTTCTTTTTATTTAAGTAAACTATAAAACATTGAGTCACAAGATGGTTTGTGATTTCTCAACTAGCAGAAAGCCAACAAACAGAATAATAGCAAATGCAATATTGTATAATATTAGAAGTCCCAATATGTGAAATAGGAATCCTTGTGACCAAATAAAGCTCAGTATGTTCCAATGTTAATATTAGTTCTCATGACTTGTGAGACGTCATATTTAAATTTTAAAAGGACTTTTAAGGAAGTAAAGGACTTATCCAACATCACATCAGAAGCAACAGAAAGATTGCACCAAAGACAATGGATTCCAGCCTCCACAAACATTATCATGATGAAGAATTTGATCCAAACGTATTTGTAGAATCCTTCTTCTGTGATGAAAAATATAACCTGATAGATGAAATCGTGGATTACCCTTTGAAACAATTGCATGAAACATTTTCTTCAGGTTTGTATATTTGTTGTTGATATACATTGAATTTGTGGAGACAAACAGATATTTTTATGTACAGAAAAGGAGTGCATAATTATTACACGAATACAACATGGGTTTACTAATAATTTATTTTTTATCATACAGTAGATTGTTCTGTTGTATTTCATACATCATACACAAAAACTAAATGCCCAATACATAACTCCAACATCATTGCAACTCATATCTTATACTTAAATGATATAAATCATATAAAGACATTCACATAATTTGATGCATCAAATTAATACCTAAAAACTACATTATTAATTACACAAATTATTCAATGATAATATTGATGGTGCTTTCTCATATTCCTGACCTCTGTTCCATTATCTTATATAACTGTGTAACTGTCTCTGTTTTCAGCCATATATTGCACCTTTACACCTCTTAGCTGTCTTTCTAAACAACAGGTTGTGTGCTCGAACACCTTCCTCACAGTCTCTGTGTCTCCTTGTGGCAGCATTTAAAAAAATGGATACCATCTCTGGAAACACGTTTTTTTCATTTTCTTGTCAGCAGGGAGGCTGTAGGCACAGGGGTGTGAGCTGGCAAGGGAGGCTGTAGGCACAGGGGTGTGAGGTGAGAGGGTAGGCTGTAGGCACGGGGTGTGAGGAGGTGGTTTAGTTACTTACCTGGGCGGGAGGTGGCGGCAGCAGCTGGTGTGTGTGTGTGTCACTGTTAGACCACACCGGCCAATGAGAGGTGTGCGGGGGCAGAGGGCCAAGGGAGCCATCTCATTGGCCGACGCAGAGTGACAGGCCAAAGGTCAATGTGATTGCCCCTAGACACAGGGACATACAATGTTTTCAAAAATATATATAGATAGGCGTATGTAACAGTTACAGACCAGATTAAAACGTGAGACAGCTTTAGTTTTGAAAGAACTTAGACTCGTGGTGGCTGTGAGAGTCTCCATAGATTGTTCCATTTTTGGGGTGCACAGTAACATATCCAAGTTTATCCTAGATACTATATCTCTTTGCACATAAATACAGACATGCACATATCCACTTTTATCACACTCCTTGCTTTTATCTTTTCCTCTCTCCTCCGTCTTGCAGCTTTCCTTGTCCTCTGCATGCATGTGGCTGTGCTTTATGTATCTCTCTGCCTCTGCCACCTTGATGAATATCGTTGCCCCTTTGTCTGTGTGTACAGTATCCTTTATGTCGCATGGTACTGTATGCCAGTGCACATTTCCTGTCTTGTTTGAATTGTCTACTCCTTACAGATGCAGCCAGTTGTATCTCTAACCTGATACAACACATGTGCTGGTGAAATGTGTACCAAACTTGGAATGTTCACAGCAAAGTGCATAACAGGTTGGAATAATCCATCAGGATTAAGATAGCCAGAGTCTTTGCTTCTGAATGGGACACCCACAGTTAGTCCTGCATCAGTCTGGAAGAGACGCGCAGGGAGAGTAGACATAATCAGTCACTGATGATCAGTCACCGCGATGGTGCGGATTTTATTTTAATAACATATCATTAAAACAGTGTGTCTCCGGAGTGGAAGCATTTAAACCCCGAGAACCCCCTGCTTCTTGAGTTAAAGACCCAAGTATGAGGTGCTGGTATCTCCGCCATGTTTAAATCTCCCGATCACGTGGGCCGCGACGCGGGAGAATTAAACATGCAGTAGATACCGGCACCACATACCGGGGCCTGTATCTCGAGAATCAGGGGTTTCTAGGGGATTAAATGGTTCAGCTCCGGAGACCCCCTGCTTCAATAATATGTTATTAAAATAAAAGCAGCTTCATTACCTTGGCAGCTTGCAGCTAAAGTAATGATTTGTTTAAAAAACTACCGCGTTTGTTGGGGTGTTAGGGGTGGTGAAGGGGGTAGTTGCCCCAGGTGGATAGGCCTACCTGGAGGGTTGCGGGAAGCGTTATCCCTCAGTGGAGCGACGGAGCCCAGCAGCAAACACAGGCCCGGCAGCTGAATGTAGAAGTTGGGCTTGGCCGGGACAAATCTCAAGCATGTAACATGTACATGATACATGTAATGTATCAAACACACTGCAGCTCAGCAAGGTCTTAAAGCTGCAGTTCAGGCTCCCGTTTTTTTTTTTTTTTAGTTTTTTTTTTTTAACTTCAATAGTTTAATGTGGGCAATCTCTACTTAACTAAAAAACTGCATAGCTGCCGGTCAATTCTCTGCAAAGTTTGGCGACATCTTTAAATATGGGGAATGTAAATCGTTGCTATAGGAACAAGCATGCTTGTTAAAATAGAATACAAGAAAATTGGTCTTTCAAAGTTGTTTTTTTTAAAACAGAAAATGCTAAAAGTATTTTTTCTTACTACAGAACTGAATTATTAAAAAAAACACACATGCAGGATATTGCCTGAACTGCAGCTTTAATTAACCTTTGCCGTACTGACACAGAAAAATGCTGTTTCTTTTTATTTAAGTAAACTATAAAACATTGAGTCACAAGATGGTTTGTGATTTCTCAACTAGCAGAAAGCCAACAAACAGAATAATAGCAAATGCAATATTGTATAATATTAGAAGTCCCAATATGTGAAATAGGAATCCTTGTGACCAAATAAAGCTCAGTATGTTCCAATGTTAATATTAGTTCTCATGACTTGTGAGACGTCATATTTAAATTTTAAAAGGACTTTTAAGGAAGTAAAGGACTTATCCAACATCACATCAGAAGCAACAGAAAGATTGCACCAAAGACAATGGATTCCAGCCTCCACAAACATTATCATGATGAAGAATTTGATCCAAACGTATTTGTAGAATCCTTCTTCTGTGATGAAAAATATAACCTGATAGATGAAATCGTGGATTACCCTTTGAAACAATTGCATGAAACATTTTCTTCAGGTTTGTATATTTGTTGTTGATATACATTGAATTTGTGGAGACAAACAGATATTTTTATGTACAGAAAAGGAGTGCATAATTATTACACGAATACAACATGGGTTTACTAATAATTTATTTTTTATCATACAGTAGATTGTTCTGTTGTATTTCATACATCATACACAAAAACTAAATGCCCAATACATAACTCCAACATCATTGCAACTCATATCTTATACTTAAATGATATAAATCATATAAAGACATTCACATAATTTGATGCATCAAATTAATACCTAAAAACTACATTATTAATTACACAAATTATTCAATGATAATATTGATGGTGCTTTCTCATATTCCTGACCTCTGTTCCATTATCTTATATAACTGTGTAACTGTCTCTGTTTTCAGCCATATATTGCACCTTTACACCTCTTAGCTGTCTTTCTAAACAACAGGTTGTGTGCTCGAACACCTTCCTCACAGTCTCTGTGTCTCCTTGTGGCAGCATTTAAAAAAATGGATACCATCTCTGGAAACACGTTTTTTTCATTTTCTTGTCAGCAGGGAGGCTGTAGGCACAGGGGTGTGAGCTGGCAAGGGAGGCTGTAGGCACAGGGGTGTGAGGTGAGAGGGTAGGCTGTAGGCACGGGGTGTGAGGAGGTGGTTTAGTTACTTACCTGGGCGGGAGGTGGCGGCAGCAGCTGGTGTGTGTGTGTGTCACTGTTAGACCACACCGGCCAATGAGAGGTGTGCGGGGGCAGAGGGCCAAGGGAGCCATCTCATTGGCCGACGCAGAGTGACAGGCCAAAGGTCAATGTGATTGCCCCTAGACACAGGGACATACAATGTTTTCAAAAATATATATAGATAGGCGTATGTAACAGTTACAGACCAGATTAAAACGTGAGACAGCTTTAGTTTTGAAAGAACTTAGACTCGTGGTGGCTGTGAGAGTCTCCATAGATTGTTCCATTTTTGGGGTGCACAGTAACATATCCAAGTTTATCCTAGATACTATATCTCTTTGCACATAAATACAGACATGCACATATCCACTTTTATCACACTCCTTGCTTTTATCTTTTCCTCTCTCCTCCGTCTTGCAGCTTTCCTTGTCCTCTGCATGCATGTGGCTGTGCTTTATGTATCTCTCTGCCTCTGCCACCTTGATGAATATCGTTGCCCCTTTGTCTGTGTGTACAGTATCCTTTATGTCGCATGGTACTGTATGCCAGTGCACATTTCCTGTCTTGTTTGAATTGTCAACTCCTTACAGATGCAGCCAGTTGTATCTCTAACCTGATACAACACATGTGCTGGTGAAATGTGGACCAAACTTGGAATGTTCACAGCAAAGTGCATAACAGGGTGGAATAATCCATCAGGATTAAGATAGCCAGAGTCTTTGCTTCTGAATGGGACACCCACAGTTAGTCCTGCATCAGTCTGGAAGAGACGCGCAGGGAGAGTAGACATAATCAGTCACTGATGATCAGTCACCGCGATGGTGCGGATTTTATTTTAATAACATATCATTAAAACAGTGTGTCTCCGGAGTGGAAGCATTTAAACCCCGAGAACCCCCTGCTTCTTGAGTTAAAGACCCAAGTATGAGGTGCTGGTATCTCCGCCATGTTTAAATCTCCCGATCACGTGGGCCGCGACGCGGGAGAATTAAACATGCAGTAGATACCGGCACCACATACCGGGGCCTGTATCTCGAGAATCAGGGGTTTCTAGGGGATTAAATGGTTCAGCTCCGGAGACCCCCTGCTTCAATAATATGTTATTAAAATAAAAGCAGCTTCATTACCTTGGCAGCTTGCAGCTAAAGTAATGATTTGTTTAAAAAACTACCGCGTTTGTTGGGGTGTTAGGGGTGGTGAAGGTGGTAGTTGCCCCAGGTGGATAGGCCTACCTGGAGGGTTGCGGGAAGCGTTATCCCTCAGTGGAGCGACGGAGCCCAGCAGCAAACACAGGCCCGGCAGCTGAATGTAGAAGTTGGGCTTGGCCGGGACAAATCTCAAGCATCTCACCCCTTCTGCCAGGGGCCCTGTTCCCAGCACAGAGGATATATTGCTCTGGGAATTCCAGTCCAGAAGCGTGGAACCCCCACAAACACGACTAGGCAGACATAGGGTGACCAGATGTCCCGGTTTTGCCAGGACAGTCCTATTTTTTTCTGTCCTATCACGGTTGCCGGTCTGTTCCGGAAATGTCCCGGTTTTTGGCCATGGTCCCGTTTTCGGCTGCGCTACGCGAGTCGGAGGCGTGAGTATTTTCAATGTTGGGGGGTTGGGTTTAGACAGAAAATGCTTGGCTGCAGGGGATTGGTTGAAGGATGCCGGGGGTGGGGCTTTGTAGAATGCCGGGCCACAGGGGATTGGTTGAAGGATGCCAGGGGTGGGGCTTTGTAAAAAAAAAAGCCTGGCCGCCCGCTATCCCCGGCTTTCCCTCCCCCAGCCCTCCATCCAGCCCCTGGCTCTCCCTCCCTCTGGCACCCGGTCCCCGGCTCTCCCTACCTCTGGCACCCGTGCCCGGCTCTACCTCCCTCTGGCACCCGGTCCATGGCTCTACCTCTCTCTGGCACCCGGACCAGGGTCTTCCCCCCCCATATCACACACTCACCCTATCCCCCCACCCCCCAGAGCCCACTCATAGCTGCTCGCGAGCAGTGCAGAAATTCTGGTGCCTGCTGCTAGTGAGCACGTGCCACAGCCAGCTGCCTCCTACCCGAACCCAGAGCCGCCTCCGCTGATGCCACCTTCGCCGAACCCGCAGCCACCTGAGGTAGGCGTATGGGGGGAGAGTTGGAGAGGGAGATGCAGGGGGGTGAGAGAAGCAGGGGGGATGGGAGATGCCGGGAGTTTGGGGGGGAGAGATGGGAGATGCGGGGGGTGGGTATATGAGGATGATGATAATGTTACCCGTGTGGACCAATTTTTTAAAATATTTATGGGGGTGGGCTTTTAAAAATGTATTGGGGAGGCGGGGGTCTGGGAGGCGGGGGTCTTTTTAATATGTATTGCGGGGTGGGGTTTTTTGGTATGTATTTTGTGGGGGGATTGAGTGGGGTAATTGATGGAATGTAGGGGCGAGTGAGAGGAGAGCGGTGGAGTGAGTGAGGAAAAGAGGGAGTAAGATACAGGGGAGATAAATACATGCGAGGCGGGAGGAGGGAGAGTGAGTGAGACGGAGGGGAGAGAAATACATGGGTAGAGGGTGGGAAATAGAGGGGGCTCATGAGGTGTGAAATTAACCTAAGGCCGTGCTTATAGTGCTGGCGACCCTGATGTCATGCTGTGGTCGCTGGAAAAATATAATTGAAGTGACTTCCAGCGATTGCGACCAAGCCGCCGCGCCGTCCTGTCGCTTCTACTATAAGCGCATGCGACGGTGTCAATACATTTGTTTTGACGTGACGTCGCCAGCACTATTAGCGCGGCCTAATATGTGTCAGCCAGGTAGGGGTTCCCCGAGATTTTTCAAAATACTTCAAGGGTTCCTCTAAACAAAAAAGTTTGGAAATCACTCGTCTAGTCTATCTCCTTAATCCTCCTAGCAGAGCTAATAAGTACTGTAAGTAGAAACATATATTTATAAGGCCTCGTTCAGGGTGCCTGCTTCGCTACGTTCGTGCGCTTACGTGCGTGCACACGTTCGAAACGAAGTATGTAAAGTTAATATTGGTTGTCAGAATAGCAGCTACCCTGTAGCCGAAGTACAGAGTTGACGCTTGCTACAGTTTCAATAAACAACTCAAAGTGTTTTCTCAAGCTGCAGCAGCGTCACTGGTACTTCGGCAGCCAATGAAATCATTCATGAGAATGAGTTCAACAGTGCAACACCGATCCCCAAGCTGATGTCTGTCGCCGGCCTCCTGGAAGCTTGAAAAGATCTGCTGGGGATGATGTGCACACATCGCCCAGCAGACTGACGTGCGCACATGGGGGTGCACGCCCTTCACACCCTGTCTTGGCACCCTGAACGAGGCCTGATACACAACCCTATTTCCCCTATTTATTTTGCAAATTGTAATATTATATACACAAGCCACAAGCTCACATCAGGAATGAGGAATGTCAAATTTTTAAAATGTCAATTTTAATTAATGTCATTTATTTATTTAATTTTAATGTCTTCATGTCTTCAATTTTAATTAATGTATTAATTTTTTATTAAGTACAGTAGAGATTAGATAGTACATTTCAGATTTCAGGCTGCAAAGTGGTTTGTTTTATTTATTCCTCTGTGCACACAAATGCACACAGCAGCCCCCACGTCTATACACACAAATGCACACTGCAGCCCCCACCTCTATACACACAAAGGCACACTGCAGCCCCACCTCTATTCACACAAACGTACACTGCAGCCCCCACCTCTATGCACACAAACGCACACTGCAGCCCTAACCACTATTCACACAAACGCACATTGCAGCCCCCAACTCTATACACCCAAATGCACACTGAAGCCCCACCTCTATACACACAAACGCACACTGCATCCCCCACCTCTATGCACACACAAACGCACACTGCAGCCCCACCTCTGTATTCACACAAATGCACACTGCAGCCCCACCTCTGTATTCACACAAATGCACACTGCATCCCCCACCTCTGTATACAGAAAAACACGCACGCTGCAGCCCCCACCTTTGTATACAGAAACACATGCACACTGCAGACCCCACCTCTGTATACAGAAACACACGCACACTTCCGCCCTACCTCCATATACAGAAACACACACTGCAGCCAGGGTTGCCACCTTCTATTGAAGGCTAACCCGGAGATAACATTTTTTTAAATCTTTCTATTATATAGTTATTTATCTTGCCTTTGGCTGTCTCCTCCCCTACAAATTCTGTCAACATGGCTGCGCGACGTCACGTAATGCCCATTGCCATAACAACGAGCCGCTCCATGACACTACGCGGCATCAAGTTGACATGACAACGGGACGCATTATGGTGACGAGGCATCACGTGATGCCACATTGTCATGGCAACATGTCTCGTCTGACGTTAGTGTCTCGTTGTCATGGCAACAGGGGGTGTGACGTGATGTACAATGTTTTATAAATAATTTTTTTAAGTGTCCCGGTTTTTCAGTCTGAAAATCTGGTCACCCTAGGCAGACACTGTGGGGCTTATGCAGAGAGGTACGTACCGGAAAGGCTTAAATCCACCACAGGATTGGCATTTAATTGTTTCCTATGCAGGGTACTCCGGTAGCGCGGTGTGCATTAAATTGTTAAGTAGGCGAGTTTCACTTGACGTGAAACCCGCTTTCTGAGGCGCGCGGTATCTGGCCACAATACAGCCAACTTTTGGTGGCGGGCAAAATTTCACCCGAACGCGCCATATAGTAGCTCCGATTGGCGCGTACATGCGCATCGGAGCTACTGGAATCGTGCGTGTTTTTGCAATGGTGAAATCACGCTTCTCGCCACCCGTCTGGCGAATTTGACTTGGCCCGCCATGTTCTCGCCACTTACTCTTTAAATGCTGACATTTTTGCCACAAACCTGGCGAGATTATCCTTACCGTACCTCTCTGCATAAGCCCCTGTATCTGGAACCGCAGAACTTTGCTTTTTCAGCTATGACTAAGAGACCATAAGTCTTGCTACATCTGTGGACCCCTTTATTGGCAAATATGCATGCAGTCTCTGAATGGGTTATCTTATTGTTCGTTCTGGGCTTAGTGTCACCTAATGCAGAAAGCAAAGTAACAAATGAAGGCTTTCAGTGAGATAAAATGTAACACAGATAATGCATCATTTGGATATACATACTCATATTCCTGCCGTATGAATAGCCCAATTATATTGTATTGAGATAATAGAACATTTAGTTGTTCTTTTCTTTTAAAAAAATAAATGCTTTTTAAATATAATAAAAGTGTATTTTATTATTTTTAACTGTTGATGCAGGGCGTGTGAGAGGAGACACATTGATTGATATCTCCATGGGCTCAATAATTTACCAACTCTTTTCTGCCAGTGATATTTTCAAAGAGATTATTGTGATAGAATTTACTGAGCCCAATATCCAGGAATTTGAGAAATGGCTTAAAAAGGATCCAGGAACTGCTGATTGGTCATACAGTATGCAGCAAAGGCTCTTTGTGAACTAGAAGGCAACAGGTAACATACAGTATTTCCAAGTAATTTATTTTAAGACAAATAGTACCTGTATGTGCCAGTGATCTTCTCCCCCATCTTCATGTCCCAACTTGTCAACAGGTCATTTAACAGCTCGGAAAAGTTCTAACTAATGTCCTTTACAAATAAGCGCCTTTCTCCTGGTCATCACCCATTCACCTAATTAATGATCATAACCTTATAGTGTACACTTACATTCTACACTCTTCAGGTAGAGATTGTTCTCTACCAATGTTTATATTTTGTACATAGTGTAATAAAAAGGGCGGGGGATATTAATTATTTTATTAAATCGTGTACTACATGTGGCTACAGTTTGACTTAAAAATACAAAGAAATGGATTTATGGCCTTCCAAACCAGGCCTATATTTTACAGGACTGATAGAATTTAGAGAGACGGGCATTTGTTTCGCCAGAAATGGGATTAAATTATGTCTCTTATGACTCTCGTAAGACAGACAAAAGGATGGGGCGCAGAAAAGAGGGAAAGAATCACTGAGTGTTCAAAAAACACATTTTATAGTAGCATAAAAAAGTACAAAGACTTACAATAAAATAAGGATCATATGGATCCAAGTACACCACGCAGGTATAAACTGCAATAGGAGCTCCGTAGTCCAGGCAAAATCCCCCTCTCTGGATCGCAGTTGGTATGTGCTGAGGGGAAGTTCCAGACCGGCATCCACTTGTAGTCTTCCATGCACTCGTGTAAGCAATATTAGGTTTACAGCGTCATCACGTTCATACCCAGCATGCAGTTGGCTCGCCTACGCGTTTCTTGTCACGTGGGACACTTCGTCAGGGCAGAGCCACAATTCTCATTGGAGCTAACTAAATACAGCAAGCTGACCAATGAATAGCGTTATAACTCGTCTGGAAGATGATGTCTTCAGCCTTCCAATTAGTAAATAGATCACAGCAACATACATCACAACAAATAGCAAACATATAATACATAAAACAGATCAGTTTGCTATTTGTTGTGATGTATGTTGCTGTGATCTATTTACTAATTGATATCTTACACTTTGATAAAGGGCACACGGCCCAAAACGTGTTGGTGTGGTGCTTTTTGGCTGCTTTTTTGGGATATGTTTGATCC
Source organism: Ascaphus truei (assembly GCF_040206685.1). NCBI lineage: Eukaryota > Metazoa > Chordata > Amphibia > Anura > Ascaphidae > Ascaphus > Ascaphus truei. The sequence continues at coordinate 38,465,277 of NC_134488.1, read as the reverse complement.
TGTTATGTACTTGTGAGCCTCCTCCTGTTTTTGGCAGTGCTCTGCCTTTATCTGCTTTTTCAATTTCTATCACCTTGCTGGTGGATCAGCACGCCGTTTAAGGAAGGAACCACATTTGGACCATACTGGAGGAGAAGTGAAGCTGAACAGTGAATCACCCTTGTGGGTTCATGCTTATTTAATACAGCTGATGGGACAATTGATGAACTAATATATGTGTCAGTGTACACTAGGTACTAGTCCCTTTCCCTATTAGGGGTACTAAGTTATTCATAACCTCAGTACAGCGGTCCAGGCGGTTATTTATACGTGTATGGGACTGATCTGTTTCTTAGCCGTGCACCCTGAACCTTGCAGAACCCTCCAGAGAATGCCTTTGAAGCCAACTCTAAAAAGATTGTGTTTATTAAGTTGTCACAAGGGCCACATTTTATTTCCACCTCTGTCAGACAACTGCCCTTATCTCGAGACTCTACCAGCAACATACAACCCACCTGGCACATTTAGTGGGCCATACAGGATAGGCCCCCCTAATTAAGTCAAGCACAAACCCGGAAAAAGTCCTGACTTGTTACAAACCTAACATGACACCGAGCGGACGCCTCCTAGCAGTGGGATGAAACTGCTGCGGCTGCAGCTGCTGACTTAGCAGGCTACAACCCTCCAACTCGGCACCCCGCCTCCTCTGCCTACACTGTAGGATCGTGAGCTGCTGCAACGGACAACCCCAGTCCCCATCATCTAAGTTATACTATGGGTGGCCAGTCAGAAGGTATTTTTTGAGGTCACTGCACCTGATAGAGGCATATACTATAGCCGCTCCTCTGACAGACATACTCCCTAAACCGTGTATTATCTGGGGGGTCCATATTATTAGCCTCATTAGGGGTAACCCACACACACTTAGGGCAACATTACTCTGTGCAACACTCACTGTGGACAACATCTTATGCACTGATTTACACTGCTATGAGCACTCTGATTAAGTACAGTGCTTCTGTTGCCTGCTATCTGGGAGACTCCACTCAGTGAACCTCTGTATTTCCATCTAGCAGAGACTCCATTCAGTGACCTCTGCATTAATTGTGTTATATTATTCTGAGGCTATAACTGGATACGGTCACTGAACCGTGCCTCAGGGCACTAGCAGAGCACGCTTTGTGCTTGCCCTACGCAGAGGTTACTACTCACTAGCCACGTAGTTAATAGCTATGTTTGTGGTTTTATTTTATGTTATATGTATTACTCTCTACATCATTTGTTGACTTCATTTGTGTTCTGGAGTTGACATACACCCCTACTCTTTGTGGTCTATGTATACGGATGTAAGGGCTTTATGACCCACGAACTGTATATGAACCGCCTCTTCAGATCCAGTATCAGCATACTTTTCTATAGTTGTGCTGGTTTTTGATAATAGAATTCCTGCCAACAGGACAGGTTTTCAAGTCTGAAGTTACTTTGTGGCGAGACTTTGCAGTTTTCTGTAGCCCACACCTAGGTGGTGTATTGTCTTCAATTATCTTCCATACACCCATTTGGGAAGATCTTTTCTTGGTTTGTTTTAAGGGACTGGCCGTGGACCATTTCTACCATTTCCCTCTATACAATATGTTCTTACTATTTGGTGATTAAAAGGTTTTTAATGTTATCAACCATATCACTCTGATTAACCTTTCTGAGTGCATTCAAGGAGGAACTTGTCTGTCTGTTTATGTTGTTATCATAGTATTTATCCTCTATTGCACCAGTTTGTGTGTTATTTGATTTCATATACTATCCTCATTTTTGCTGACGCGGGAGCTTCCCCTTCCCCTGTCCCCTTCCCTTCCCCCACCCCCAGATTAGCCTATTAGGGGTACTAAGTTATTCATAACCTCAGTACAGCGGTCCAGGCGGTTATTTATACGTGTATGGGACTGATCTATTTCTTAGCCGCGCACCCTGAACCTTGCAGAACCCTCCAGAGAATGCCTTTGAAGCCAACTCTAAAAAGATTGTGTTTATTAAGTTGTAACAAGGGCCACATTTTATTTCCACCTCTGTCAGACAACTGCCCTTATCTCGAGACTCTACCAGCAACATACAACCCACCTGGCACATTTAGTGGGCCATACAGGATAGGCCCCCCTAATTAAGTCAAGCACAAACCCGGAAAAAGTCCTGACTTGTTACAAACCTAACATGTTGCATTTTTAAACCCACCTTTTTACACCATTTACCCCTGAAGCACTAGACGCATTAAAAAACATAATATATCATGACATTTTCATGACAGTGACAGATGGTATATTGGTATGGAGTGAGGGGAGATAGTACTCATTTCAGGGACCTCTGCGGAAGGTGAAAAGTGGTCTGCTAGATAGCTGTCTATTAAACCCTTTCCCATATTATTTATTTATAAAATGTTTTCCAGGGTAATACATTGAAAGTTACCTCTCATTTTCATGTATGTGCTGGCCACAGTTATGATGACAAATATAACATTGTTACAAATACATAGTTACATAAGTGAACAGGGTATACATTATATACAAGACATTGCACGCACAGTTAAAGATAATATAATTATAGGTGTACGCAATAGTTACAAACAAGATTAAAATGTGAGACAGCTTTAGTTTTGAAAGAACTTAGACTGGTGGCGGCTGTGAGAGTCTCCGGTAGATTGTTCTAGTTTTGGGGTGCACGGTAAGAAAAGGAGGAGCGTCTGGATACTTTGCTGAACTTTGGGACCTTGAACAGTTTTTTTGATCAGATCTCAGATGATAAGTGCTGCATGTGGTAGGGGTGAGGAGTTTGTTTAGATAGGCAGGTAGCTTGCCCAGAAAGTGTTTGAAGGCAAGACAGGAAAGGTGAACTTTGCGCCTAGTCTCAAGTGATGACCAATCTAGTTCTTTGAGATTTTCTCAGTGGTGTGTTGTAGTTGCATTGGGGAACAAAACAGCATGTTGAATTGTAGAGGGTGTCAAGTTTGCTCAGGTGGGTTTGGGGTGCCGAGCTGTATGCTATGTCCCCATAGTCGATAATTGGCATTAGCATCTGCTGTGCAATAAGCTTTCTGACCAGCAGACTTAGGGAGGATTTGTTCCTATAAAGTATACGTAGTTTGGCATAGGTTTTGGATGTTAGGGTATCAGTGTGCATCCCGAATGTTAAATGGGAGTCAAACAATATGCCCAAGTATTTAAAACTAGTAACAGGGGCTAGGGTGGTTAGATGGTCACAGGGGTGCTGTACGTGACACCAAGTGCTTTCATCTTTGCTTTGTATTATAATTATTTATGGTCCAATGTCTATTTGCTCACCTCTGTAGGTAAAGCACTGAGCACATAACCAGTGTTATTCAGCAGTTAGACTTCTACATATGTTTATAACACACATTGTAAGTCACGATGGACACCAATGTATTTACGGATGCCCCAAAACTGTGAAAACAGAAAAGTTGCTTTTATCCTCCTATAAATCCAGTCTAGAAAATGTCTCAATCTATATACAGTATCATTCCCCAAGGAATTAAAGTGTAAAGCAAAAGATAATGCCGCGGTTTCTCTGTGGTTTAGATTCGTCTTTGAGGTTTTGCTGCTGAAACTAAATGAGAAAAACCTCAAAAAATGTAATAAGTAAAAAACGAAATTTTATGAAAACTGAGAAAGTTTCCAATGTGGTTAAAGTTTTTAGTTACTGATAACTTCGTGAGTAATCTAGTGTAGCTCACTTTCCCCCATCCTATGGGAGATATGACGGCTACGGTGTGTGTGTGGTGCTTTACCTGTGGCTCACAAGAGGCCTGAACCTCTGCTGCTGGGAGCCTGGGGTTTACTTGATTCATCTGGTGACAGCGCATCCACCTGCAAGGGATCCCAATGGGGTGGGATAAGCCCCTTACTTGAACAATACCAATAATACACACACAAGTATATACTAACACCTTTACTGAACACAATAATATCGGTACCCTGTACCACACAGTAATATAGGCCCCAACCTGATACCACCAGTGAGTGTCCCCAAAGTACATTGGGTGCCAGGCACCAATATCCTGACGTCCCTTTTCCCAATATCAAGCCCACCCAAAGTGTAGGCGATAGCGCTATCCCGTGAAGTGTTGGTGCACTTAGTTGGGTACCAACCCGGGAGCGCCAGCACCCGGGTGATGCAGAGTAACACAGAGGATCTGTCTAATTAGACGTTGTCATCCACTATGGCGTCCGCCTCCGCGTTGGGTGAATTCCGGAGTGGATAATATTACTGTGCATCTCTCAAAGGGAGATAGTCTGGTCCCAGACCACAGGCCGCAATTACTGTGCGGCATCTTCACTGTGTCCCTGACACTAGAGAGTAATTGGGAAAGCATCCCTATCTATGGGGCCTTCCCTGAAGGAACCACAAGCTACTGTGAGTCGGGCCTTGCTGGGGCCTAATTGGGGTCTCTGTCCTAGTGCATGGGCCTACTGACACCCTGCACCTTCACCCTTACCTTGTGATGTCCCAGCTCCGACTGGCGTGATCTCCTGTGCGCGCCAAATGTATCTTTCTTGTTACAGGGGATTGCTGCAGCCCGACTGGCTGCTGTGGGCCATGTGTCCCTCAGAGGCTCATGGGTGTTGTAGTTCCGCTGCGGAGCTTTGGGTGTAATGACTGTGCTGTATGGTTGTTCTGAGCATGCGCAAAGAGTCCCAAGATGGCCGCCGCTATTCTGAATTCCTTCTGAGTATGCGCAAGATGTTACTACGCATGAGCGGCATTTCTAAAATGATGGCACCCTTACAGGCGTCCGCCGAGGTGCTCCGGCGACCAAGTCGCCCCTCCACCTTTCTGCAACCCATGGCACTGGCCGGGTGCGCCATGCACCTCCCCAGCCCCTGCCAAGGTAAGAAGGGGGCACACGGGGACTCAAAATGGGACCTGGCTACAGTAGCAACAGAGTCAGAAAGGGTAATTTATCAAGGTCTCTAGACTGCGAGAGGTGAACCAGAAACTTCACTACAGTTATCAATGGGATTTCTTCTATGATAAATCTGGTAAAGTTCTATAATGGTGAACCCCGCTTCAGCTGAATATTGAGTAAATGTTTAGGGGTAAGGTGCTAATGAGTAACGTAGTAGGTAAACAACAAAGAAGCAAGAACCCACTTAAAGCACTCAATGCCCCCTGTGAAGTATAGTGATAATATTAAAAATAATCTTTAATGCTAAGCTAATTAAAATAATGGGTGTTAAAATAAATCAAATGACACACATATATATTAACCCTAAGATGAGTATATATGACACTCCGGGTCAATGTAATAGAGGGACAGTTTGAGGTGTATTAGATCAAACAGTTTGATCTAATACACCTCAAACTGTCCCTCTATTACATTGACCCGGAGTGTCATACTGTATATACTCATCTTAGGGTTAATATATATGTGTGTCATTTGATTTATTTTAACACCCATTATTTTAATTAGCTTAGTATTAAAGATTATTTTTAATATAATCACTATACCTCACAGGGGGCATTGAGTGCTTTAAGTGGGTTCTTGCTTCTTTGTTGTTTACATGATAAATCTGGTGCAATTTTTGCACTGGTTTGTCCCTATTTTGCTGACCTTCGAATAGACCCTGTGATGCTAAACTTGCTGGAAAACCAGCAGTCTGTGAGTGACTCCAATGATTTACACTTTCAGTCTTGATCTAAAGTAACACAGGTTATTCCTACAGAAAGCTGCAATGCCCAAGTCATGGGAATTATGGGAGTTAATGGTGAGCCATATAAAGGAATAATGGGGGACATGTATTGCTGATATCTGCTGATACAAATAGCACATGCTTCAGCTAGTAATGAGACAAAGGTCCACATTTCCATACACTGAATATTCTGCCATTGTGAAAGGGCTTCAATGTGCGTTTTATAACTTTGTGCAACATATTTAGCTCATCTCTATTGTCAATGATTTGACTGACACATACAGTATATATGTATTCAGACACGAATAATAGTATTGTGTGTTTAATTTCAGAGAGGAATGGCAGGTAAAGGAAGACAAAGTAAGAAGAGCCGTCAAACAGATTGTAAAATGGGATGTTACTAAAGACAATCCTCTAGAGCCTGTCGTCTTGCCACAAGTGGATTGTGTGCTCAGCCTTTGGTGCCTGAGCAGTATTAGCAGAGACAAGGAAGCTTACCGGAGCAACCTGAGAAAATTTGCATCACTACTGAATATTGGGGGTCACCTGTTACTCTTTGTGGGGTTTAATATATCACATTATATGATTGGCGAGCACAAGTTTTTTATGCTGTCATATGATGAACATTTTTTAAGAGAGGCTCTCAGGGATGCAGGGTACGTCATTGAGAATATGGATGTGCTACCAAGCAAAAGGAACACTGTTATATCAGATTATGAGCACGCTGTGTATGTTATAGCGCGCAAGGAGAAGGAGGTTTAATTATCTAATTTAAAATGTGTATTTACATAGGAGAGATAATTAAGAATAGGAATTTATTATTACACGATTCCAGCAGTTTCAATGTCCAATGGCAACTTTCAAAATGTTGAACAGAGTATAATCAATAAATACCTCTTTATTTTCTTTCTTATTTCCATGCATAATACCTATTGAATTAACAAATCATTAGCAACATGTAAGAACACTTACAGATGTAGCATCTTCAACCTATCGGAAGTAAATTGGAATATTCATTGGAGTAGCAAAAGTGCATTCAGGGGATGGGGAATTGTTTAGGAAACTTTACATTGTTTTTCTGTTGAACGCTAAACTTTACTGTTGAACGCTAAAATCTTCCTGCTAAGAATGTACAGTAAAGTTTTATTGCTAATAGCTTATTATAAAAATAAATGATTTCCAAGAACAATACCTAATGGCATTGCCTTTTTCCCGTTCCTAAGGATCCAAATATTTGCATAATATTTTTGTTTGGAAAGACATACAGTTGTGTGAAAAAGAAAGTACACCCTCTTTGAATTCCATGGTTTTACATATCAGAACATAATAACAATCATCTGTTCCTTAGCAGGTCTTAAAATTAGGTAAATACAGCCTCAGATGAACAACAACACATGACATATTACATGTTTCATTATTTATTTAACATAAATAAAGCCAAAATGGAGAAGCTATGTGTGAAACTAAGTACACCCTTATTGCTTCCATAGGAATTAAGATGCTACGTAGCAGACAGGTGCTGCTAATCAAATGCCCTTGATTAATTGATCATCAGCAAGTGTGACCACCTCTAAAAAAGCCAAAGTTTTAGCAGTTTGCTGGTCTGGAGCATTCAGATGTCTGTTAACACAATGCCAAGGAGGAAAGACATCAGCAATGATATAAGAGAAGCAATTGTTGCTGTCCATCAATCTGGGAAGGGTTATAAGGCTATTTCCAAACAATTTAAAGTCCATCATTCTACAGTGAGAAAGATTATTCAAAAGTGGAAAACATTCAAGACAGTTCCAATCTTCCCAGGAGTGGACGTCTGTCAGAAATCGCCGTTCTCCTCGCTTCCCACACGGAGCATTCCCTCTCCGCAGGGAGCCCCTGGACACACAAAACAATCCTGCCTTACCGGCCTCCACGGCCGCCCCTGCCGCCGTCGCGGGATCACTCCCCTCGGCGATTTCTCTGCTCAGCGCCGGGCGCGCCCACGCCCTCCTGCACGCACACCTACACGCACGGCAGCCCCAGACGTTATGTGCATGCATTCCCAGCTTACAGAGAACACGCCTAACAGAGCACTTTTAACCACTGCTCCTGCAGTGAGGCGTCGCCCCCAAGCATCACACAGTTCCATGCAAATCAAGAATTACACTCAGCTGGGCTGTAACACCTCCATCCTATCAGGGAAGACTCCTTGCAGTTCTCCAGGCCTGCCCCCTTTTCCCATTGGCCTGCCCAGCTTTATTATGCCTGTACTTCCCATCACTCGTCGCTCGACATAGTCTCTGTATGGAAGCATTTGACTACTCTCTCAGTGACTCCTCAGGTATAGACGCGGATTGGACGACTACCCCCTCTGGCTCTCGACTTCGGCTCTACTTGGACTTCGTAAATTCTGGCATCCCTGTAACACGGCTTATACCTTCGATCATCTGCAACTCTCCTATCCCTGATCCTGGCAACGGCAATAACTACTCCTCCTCTACTACCGGTACCGGCAAGTATTGTCTTCATTACTATACCTGGCCTGGCAACACTAACACCACACTCCGGACGTTCTCCCTTTGCTGCGGGTGCGTGTATCCCTATGTCCCACCTCAGCACAGGAGACGGGTCTGGTCTGCGGGCAGCACCGGCGTAACATTATGTCGAGCCACAAGACGCAGACCAGACCGAACTTCAACAGTTTCTGTCTAATCTGCTTCAGCATAACCAGGCCATGGCGGATCAAATTGTGACACTTACACGCCAGGTCGCAGTACTCTCAGACAGGGTACCGACCGCGACCCCGTCAGATGTAAGCCCCCACTCCGCAAGCACAGTTAGCAGCTCAGATGTAAGGATTCCTCCCCCCAAGCCTTATGCAGATGTAAGGAATCCGCTCCACGGTTTACTGGTTGCCTTACCTTGCAGACCGGTGCAGTTCTCTCCTGAGGTTTACTGCAGCCTGGATTCACTCACCAAAGCAATACACACTCCCTCTGGTATCTACTGCAGCTGTGCAGCCTTTCACTGCAACCTATACTTGCATTCACTCATTAGGAGCAGTACCTTCACACCCCCGCCGGGGATTGGCCCGCTGGCCTTTAAGTACTGTCTTCCCATAATGCTCCCTGCCGAGCATAGTCCTAACTGGATGTCTACTGTTTTGCCACAAGCTCTCGCTTGTTCTCCTATGCTGATACCAGGTTCCGCCCTGTGTCCTTCAGCTTCCTTCAAGCCGCTTGTTCTCCTATGCTGATACCAGGTTCCGCCCTGCGTCCTTCAGCTCCCTTCAAGCCGCTTGTTCTCCTATGCTGATACGGAGGTATCCCCTGCGTCCTTCAGCTTCTGTTCTCCTGTGCTGAAGCAGAGGTTTCGTCCCTGCGTCCTTCAGCCCCCTGGATTCCTGCACTGAAGCGGATGTTTCGTCCCTGCGTTCTTCAGTCTCCTGGATTCCTGCACTGAAGCAGAGGTTTCCCTGTGTATCTTCAGCTTCCTGGTTCCTGGGGCCTACTCTTTCCCTAATCTAGAGAGGCCGTGTCCTGGTTCCTGCGCTGAAACAGAGGATTCCCTAGCCCGCTCAGGACCCTTGCGCTGTAGCACTGGTTTAACCGTGCAGCTAGGCGGTGTGTAAATCTGGTCTGTCTTCCACCTCCTGAGACCAGTACCATGGGCCATGGTAGCCGCACGCGCAGAGGCCACCCCCGCGCTCCTAAACTGAAGCGGGGCTTTCCTGACTACCTGTTGCCGAACTCCTGCTTGGACAATGTTTATCCTGACGTCTCCTGTCCTGACCCTGGCTTGTACAACGACGATGCTGACTTCTCCAATCCTGATCCTGCGACATATGACTACGAACTGCGCAATCCGGATCAGCCTGCGCGGTCTCAGGTCGGTGCTTTTACAACCCCACCTCAGCCTCGCGGTCCGACCCTTGTTTGTGGCGAGCAGAACCCTGACAGTATGCTCGGCCACACAAACTCGGACCGCCCTGTGGTGAGGGTTGGTAAGTTTCTGTCTGAAAGCCTGTCCCAGCCTGTAAACCAGTCCCAGTGTGAATACCAGTTTCTATGTGAGATAATACCCCTGATTGAAGATCTGATTGTGTTTGTAGGTTTAACCCCTTTGCAAAACAAATGCCGTAATGATCTCATGATGAAGGTTTACCGCCTCCGGGACTTAAAACAATCGCTGGCCGCTTGTATTTGCTTTCCTGGTTACCCTTTAACTTGGGAAAATGTGTACCCTTTAGAATTGGACGACGCCCAAAAGGAACTCTCTTCCCTGGCCTTGTCTTTAGACATTTATATAGCACTAGAGGACCCTCTCCTCATGTTGGCTGATGCCCAAAAAACACTCCATATCCTTTCCATGACATTGGACATTTGCATAAAGGAACAGGATCCTTCCCTCGCCAGCTTCGCTGCCGCTTGGCTGTATCCCTGGTCTACCACGGATCCTTGCCCTGATTCTATGGCCGGGTTCTCTGACACCAATGATATGTTTACGTTAACCCCTGCCGATCAGTCCTGTGAGGTTCCCCTGGAGGATACATATGTTTCTCTACCCAACACTAAGGTTTTAGTATCAGAGAATAAGTTCATTAGTTCTCCTATTTCTAGCTCAGAAGCCCTTTCTCTAGGTCTTGAGGGTTTTCCAGCTTTAACCCCTGCCGATCAGTCCTGTGAGGTTCCCCTGGAGAATACATATGTTTCACTAGCCAACACTAAGGTTCTACTATCAGAGAATAAGTCCCTTAGTTCCCCTATTTCTAACTCCGAATCTGTCACTCCAGGTCTTGAGGGTTTTCCAGCTTTAACCTCTGCTAGGCAGTCCTGTGCGCTTTCCCCGTCAGAGAAAGAATCCCTAAATTCTGTTCCCAGGGTCATATCTGCATTAACCCCTGTAAATTCTTGCTGCCTCCAAGTTAATGCCTTCGTTTTAGCCTCAGAGAATGAGTCCACAAGTCAGACAGCAGAGGTTGCATTGAGGGATTCCCATAACCGTACGGAGTCCTTAGATATTCTTTGCTATAAATCCCCTGCTTCAGCTCAAGTTTCCGCAGTTTCGTCTCCGGAGACTTCGGCTGAGGTTCTGGTTCCCGATAAATGTATTCAGGAGTCAGGTTTTTCCCTAAGCTTGGTCGCAGAGTTCCTTCTCCCGGGTGTTTAGCTGAACCAGCCTGTCGCCCACATAGCGGTGATCCCTGCTTCAGCGCATAGTTCCCACATTATGGAGTCTGCAGTAATTTCTGGTTTCCCAGACATTCCTTACCAAATACCTACTTCAGAGACCAGTACAGTTATGATTAACCCCCGTGTACTGTTTGAGTTCTCCTCTTCTTTAAGCTTAGGGTTAAAAGCATACAGTAGTCTGTATGTCCCTCCTGGGGTTCATATTATGTTCCCAGGAATGTTTGCTGACGCACGGTTTTCTCCCAAAAGTGACGCTTTTTCATATAGATTAGTAAAAAGCTTGCACTCTGTTTCCCTTTTCGCTGAATTGTGTCTTACTAGTTTTGAGACTCTGAGAGGTAATGATTCTCCATCTGATTCTGAAGCTCTTCCTACAAGGAGTATCCTGATTGGGGGTCCCCCTGATTTCTCTGTCCAGGCTAATTCTCCAGGGATCAGCATATCTGTGGTCACTCCCTTAGTACTGTCTGAGGTCACCATGCATATATTACAAGTCCTGGGGTTTAAATCTGAGCTATTTAGCTGTCCTGCCTTTGCTGAAACCCAGTCCCTCAGTACTGTGTCTAAATATGCCCCAGCAAACATGGGGTTACTCTGGGAAGAAATTAAAACTCCTGTCTTAAAGGGTATTTTTTCTCACATGTCCAGCAAATCTAGAACCTCAGTACTTGTTTCTAAGTCACTTATCAATACATCTGATTTTTTCTCTAATCAAACCCAGACACCCTCACTATCGGTTAGGAGTCCTGTGATCAGAGATTTTGCACTAGAAAACACACCAATTCATGTTTTTGTCAGGTTAGGTACCCCTGTGGTTAGGGACATTGCAGTTTCAGAAAAGACTCCTTGTACTCCTAAGGTGCCTGTCATTAAGAGTTTTCATAGTTCATACTTGCTGCTTGTTGATTCTCAGGGCCCTGTCACTGAGGTACAGACTTCAGCTTCTGATGTTAGCTTCCCTCCCACCACTACCCTGGCTCTGCCTTTTTCTCAAGCTACTGATTTGAAGATCCCAAGGACTATTCCTGATTCACTGACAATATTATCTCCCAATGAAGATTTCCCAGTATTGGAGAGCTCTACTGTTGTTTGCTTCTCTGCTCCTACTAAACCATGGTTTTGTCCCTCGGAATTTTTGGTTACCCCTGTTATTTCCTCTCAGTTGGAAATAATCTGTACGTATCCCAAGATTTCGGTCCCTATGCCTGGTTTACTGCTTGCCTTGTCACCTTCCATACCAATACCGGGAGATGCTTCCAACCAGCCTATACCCTTACTAACCATTACCTGGGAACCTTCTAGAGGAAAAATTCCTCGCAAATTCCAACATGCAGTGGTCAGCCAAGACTTTTTCTGTTACAAAATTCCTCCTGGTGTATTCGATCAACTATCAGGGCCGCTGATCCTAGATTCAGGTTCCTTTATTAAAGACTGGGCTTTCAGTGGGGGTTCTTCTACCGTTTCTGCTCTGGAACTCTCTGGTTCTTCACAGCCCTGGATTTCCAAGACATTTTGCGAGGCGAGCCATGTACCAAGGATGTTTCTTCCATCAATCTCATATCCTAGGACTGTACTCACCAAAGAACTGCTCGTTTACGGATGCCCTTTCTACCTAAAGAATTTTAGGAACAACTCAATGTCCCCAAGGCCCATGGATGGTCCTGTCTGGCCACAGTCCTCACCGGGGGGGTGGGGGTACACTAAGGACTAATCATGAGTCTCTGGAGCACGACTCTAACCCCAATCCTAGACGGTTCAGCAACAATTCCCGGTCCTCCAACTCTATGAGTGCTCATGTTCGCCCGGAGGTCTCGCGTGAAGGGGGGGGTACTGTAAGGAATCCGCTCCACGGTTTACTGGTTGCCTTACCTTGCAGACCGGTGCAGTTCTGGAACAGCTCTCCTCAGGTTTGCTGCAGCCTGGATTCACTCACCAAAGCAATACACACTCCCTCTGGTATCTACTGCAGCTGTGCAGCCTTTCACTGCAACCTATACTTGCATTCACTCATTAGGAGAAGTACCTTCACACCCCCGCCGGGGATTGGCCCGCTGGCCTTTAAGTACTGTCTTCCCATAATGCTCCCTGCCGAGCATAGTCCTAACTGGATGTCTACTGTTTTGCCACAAGCTCTCGCTTGTTCTCCTATGCTGATACCAGGTTCCGCCCTGCGTCCTTCAGCTCCCTTCAAGCCGCTTGTTCTCCTATGCTGATATGGAGGTATCCCCTGCGTCCTTCAGCTTCTGTTCTCCTGTGCTGAAGCAGAGGTTTCGTCCCTGCGTCCTTCAGCCTCCTGGATTCCTGCACTGAAGCGGATGTTTCGTCCCTGCGTTCTTCAGTCTCCTGGATTCCTGCACTGAAGCGGAGGTTTCCCTGTGTATCTTCAGCTTCCTGGTTCCTGGGGCCTACTCTTTCCCTAATCTAGAGAGGCCGTGTCCTGGTTCCTGCGCTGAAACAGAGGATTCCCTAGCCCGCTCAGGACTCTTGCGCTGTAGCACTGGTTTAACCGTGCAGCTAGGCGGTGTGTAAATCTGGTCTGTCTTCCACCTCCTGAGACCAGTACCATGGGCCATGGTTGCCGCACGCGCAGAGGCCACCCCCGCGCTCCTAAGCTGAAGCGGGGCTTTCCTGACTACCTGTTGCCGAACTCCTGCTTGGACAATGTTTATCCTGAAGTCTCCTGTCCTGACCCTGGCTTGTACAACGACGATGCTGACTTCTCCAATCCTGATCCTGTGACATATGACTATGAACTGCGCAATCCGGATCAGCCTGCGCGGTCTCAGGTCGGTGCTTTTACAACCCCACCTCAGCCTCGCGGTCCGACCCTGGTTTGTGGCGAGCAGAACCCTGACAGCAGGTGAACCGCAAGATTGTAGGGGGTTTCCTAAACCAGTGTGAGGTGCAGTTTGAAATGGCTCCCCATCTCTACAATACTGATCGCAAGAAGGTAGCCTACATTTATAACCTCCTCACTGGCAGCGCCCTGGCTTGGGCTTCCCCGGTTTGGGAGCGACGTTCTGACCTTACCCAAGATTACCCGGCATTTAAAGCCGAGTTTCAACAAGTATTTGATTCTTCCGCTCGTCAGGAGATGGCATCTGTTTCTCTCCTCCAGATCACTCAGAGACGGCGAATGGTGACGCAGTATCCTGTGGAATTCCGGAATCTAGCAGCCGAGACTAACTGGGGACAAGAGGCTCTCGTCTCCGTGTTCTGGCAAGGCCTGGCAGATCCCATCAAGGATGAACACTCTCGCCAATCCAGGCCGGATCAATTGGAGGTCCTCATTGATTTGGCTGTCCGAGTGGATCAACGTATGCAGGTACGCCGCTCAGAGCGTCAGCGCACTCGCGTCCATAACTTTCAAGTTCCGTTCTCCAGTACTTCCAGCAACACTCCTGTACTGGAGTTGCCAGAGCCAATGCATTTGGGGGTACAACGCATCCGCACACCGATACGGCAGTTCCGCCACGCCGGGGGATTGTGTTTCTACTGCGGATCTATGGAACATCTGGTTCGGGAGTGTCCACTACGTCCAGGACGGAAACACCCAGTGAGTACAGAGGGGCTCTCTCTGGGTGTAATGTCTCCACATCCCCTTTCTAAAGGTGAACTCCCTAAGAAACTTACATTTCCAGACTCCCTTTCAGGCGATAAGTTCAAGACTTCTACCACAGCTTTCATTGACTCAGGAGCTGGAGGAAACTTTGTGGATCTTGAATTCGCCAGGTTAAACCGCATACCACTCGTGAGAAAGAAGGTTCCCATCGCACTTGTCGGTATCGATGGACGTCCTCTTACCCCGGCCCACATCTCCTTAGAGACGGCTCCCTTGCTTCTGTCCTCACATCTGCACAAGGAGATCTTAGTTCTCGATGCCATTCACGCTCCTGGGATACACATCACCCTTGATCTTCCTTGGCTACAGCTTAACAATCCTCTCATTGACTGGACTTCCTCTGCCCCCATTTCCTGGAGGCTGAGGTCAGGCGAGACTCATCAACTGCTTGCCAATACCTCTGTTCCCGAAGTTATTCTACCTTCCGTTTACCATCAATTCCGGGACGTTTTCAATAAGGTACAGTCAGACCTCTTGCCGCCACACAGGACTTACGATTGTCCGATCGATCTAGTTCCAGGTTACTCCCTACCCAAGTCCAAGACCTACCCCTTGTCGTTACCAGAATCTCACGCTATGGATGAATATATCCAGGAGAATCTCAAGAAAGGCTTTATTCGTCACTCCAATTACCCAGCAGGGGCTGGGTTTTTCTTCATCAAGAAAAAGGACGGGTCGTTGAGGCCTTGCATCGACTACAGGGGTTTAAACCACATCACTATTAAGAATCGTTACCCCCTTCCCCTTATTACCGAACTGTTCGATAAATTACAGGGGGCCAAGATTTTTTCCAAGTTGGATCTACGTGGTGCCTATAACCTGGTGCGCATCCGGAAGGGGGATGAATGGAAGACGGCCTTCAACACGCGTAGTGGACACTACGAATATCTAGTAATGCCTTTCGGCTTATGTAATGCTCCCGCTGTCTTCCAGGATTTCATCAACGACGTCTTTCGTAAGGTACTCAATATTTTTGTTATTGTATACTTGGATGATATCCTGATTTTTTCCAAAGATCTCCAGGACCATATATGCCACACCTCCTACGTCCTTTCCCGTCTCCGTGAACACCATTTGTATGCCAAACATGCATGATTTTTACTGGCACATTGTAAGTGCGCATTTTATTGACCCGTTTTTTTTAAATTATAAAGTTGTACCTTTTTGATCGCACTATGTAGTTCTCTCTCTATTATATATACATCATCCTGCTGACGGTATCTTAAACAAGGGGGGTCCAGATACAGATGGGTGGCAACCCAATTTGCCAATTGCCTGATTAACTCATACATCTTGTGAGTAATACATTTATACGAGCCAAGACTATATCATTCTACTTTATAGAAACGTCTGCACTTAAATTTTTATTTCTTTCCCCATATGCTCCCCCTGGATGTTTGAGAAAAATACTTGAATCCTTGGAACCCGTGAAACAGGTCCCACCAGTGAGGTTTGAGCTGGGTGGTTGGACTTTAATCATCACACTTCCCTTTATATAGATTTATTCACTATTGTTACTTTTTAATAGTTGTTTGCGCCTTATATCACTTATTTCACAATAAACTGGAGAAGTGCACCTTTCATACGACCTCTACTCCGTTCCTGGGGTATATCATTTCCGATGAGGGGTTTATGATGGACTCCGGTAAACTTCAAGCAGTCACTGAATGGCCAAGACCCAACACTCTCAAGGCCATACAATGTTTTTTAGGGTTCGCTAATTACTATTGTAAGTTTATACGGAGTTTTTCCACCATTGTGGCACCCCTCACTGCGCTCACCAAAAAAGGAGCTGATCCTTCTGCTTGGTCACCGGAGGCCATCTCCGCCTTCGAGACACTCAAGGAAGCCTTTATATCTGCACCTATTCTCCGTCATCCCAACATCGAACTTCCCTTCGTCTTGGAGGTCGACGCTTCTGATTGCGGCGCTGGTGACGTTCTTTCCCAGAGACCCACGCCCCAAGATAAGTTACATCCCTGTGCATATTTTTCCAAGAAATTCTCGTCTGCCGAGAGGAAATATGACGTGGGTAACAGGGAACTTCTGGCCGTGAAGATGGCTCTTCAAGAGTGGAGACACCTGCTGGAGGGGTCAAAAGAGCTGTTTACTATTCTCACGGACCACAAGAACCTTCTTTACATAGAGAACGCTCGACGCCTTGGTCCACGACAGGCTCGTTGGGCACTTTTTTTTTCTCGATTCGATTATCACCTGTCCTATATTCCCGAGACCAAGAACGTAAAGGCAGACGCACTCTCCCGTATACATTCTTCTGAAGAGAGGCCAGAGGAATCGTTGGAGACTATCCTTCCACATGAGAGGATTCTCGCCACGACTACTTTCAAGAATCTTGACAAGATTTTGCACTCCCAGAGACGCATTCCCAAGGACTTGGTCGTTCC
The DNA here is from genome assembly GCF_040206685.1 of Ascaphus truei. Taxonomy (NCBI): domain Eukaryota; kingdom Metazoa; phylum Chordata; class Amphibia; order Anura; family Ascaphidae; genus Ascaphus; species Ascaphus truei. The sequence continues at coordinate 38,448,407 of NC_134488.1, read as the reverse complement.
TGACAACAAACTCTTTGTACCATCCAAATTTGTTCCAGAGGTCCTGTCTTGGGGTCATTCCTCTAAATCTGCAGGTCATCCAGGTTTTAAGAAGACTACTGATCTCATTCGTCGGAATTTCTGGTGGCCAAGGATGTCTCAAGATATTCTGGAGTTTACCCGCGCATGCCCCACGTGCGCTCAAAGCAAGACTCTCCGTCAAAAGCCTCAGGGTTTTCTGTTACCCCTTCCAGTTCCCGACCGCCCCTGGTCCCACATTTCTATGGACTTCATTGTGGAGTTGCCCAGGTCCAGAGGAATGAACACTATCTTGGTGGTCGTGGACAGGTTCTCGAAGATGTCCCATTTCATTCCACTTAAAGGATTGCCCACCTCCCCCGCCCTTGCTGATATCTTTACAGAGCAGATTTTTCAGATTCATGGGATCCCTTCGTCCATTGTTTCTGACAGAGGTTCTCAGTTCGTATCCAAATTTTGGAGAGCTTTCACGAAGAGATTGGGCATCTCTTCTTCCTTCTCTTCCGCCTATCATCCTCAGTCCAATGGACAAACGGAGAGAATCAATCAATCCCTGGAGAAGTACCTGAGATGTTTTATATCCGATTTCCAGGATGATTGGGCTCAACTCCTCTCTTGGGCAGAGTATGCCGTCAATTCTGCAAAAAACGAGTCCACCCAGGAGTCACCCTTCTTTATAAATTATGGGTTCCACCCTCCCTGTCTTCCCATCCCAAACATTCCTTCTGGAGTACCAGCCGTAGATGAACGCATTTCTTCCCTCCAAACCGCATGGTCCAGGATTCAGTCTACCCTTCTCAACTCCTCCCACAGATCGAAACTACAGGCCGACCGTCGTCGTCGTTCGGCGCCCAGTTACAAACCAGGGGATTTGGTATGGCTCTCTTCTAGGAATATCCACCTCAAGGTACCATCTCCTAAACTGGCACCTAAGTTCCTGGGACCCTTCCCTATTTGTGAACAAATCAATCCTGTGGCATTCCGGCTCCAACTACCACCCAGTATGAAGATTCCCAATGTCTTTCATGTGTCCCTCTTAAAACCATTCATCTCCAGTCACTTCTTTCTGGATCAGACTCGTAAACCGGATCCCATTACTGTACAAAATAACGAGGAATACGAAGTTCACTCTCTTTTGGATTCTCGCCTATCCAGGGGTCAGCTCCAGTTCTTGGTGCAGTGGAAGGGCTTTGGCCCTGAAGAGAGATCCTGGGTACCTTCAAAGGACATTCATGCCCCGGCCCTTCTTAAGTCCTCCAGGAAAAAGTTTCCAGAGAAACCGTTCTTGGACCGTCCTGAGGCCGTTCCTGAAGAGGGGGGTACTGTCAGGAATCGGCGTTCTCCTCGCTTCCCACACGGAGCACTCCCTCTCTGCAGAGAGCCCTTGGACACACAAAACAATCCTGCCTTACCGGCCTCCACGGCTCCTCGCCCCTGTCGCCATCGCGGGATCATTGCCCTGCGGTTCCTCTGCTCAGCGCCGGGCGCGTCCACGCCCACCTGCACGCACACCTACACGCACGCCAGCCCCAGACGTTATGTGCATGCATTCCCATCTTACAGAGCGCACGCCTAACAGAGCACTTTTAACCACTGCTCCTGCAGTGAGGCGTCGCCCCCAAGCATCACACAGTTCCATGAAAATAAAGGATTACACTCAGCTGGGCTGTAACACCTTCCTCCTATCAGGGAAGACTCCTTGCAGTCCTCCAGGCCTGCCCCCTTTTCCCATTGGCCGGCCCAGCTTTATTATGCCTGTGCTTCCCATCACTCGTCGCTCGACATAGTCTCTGTATGGAAGCATTTGACTACTCTCTCAGTGACTCCTCAGGTATAGACGCGGATTGGACGACTACCCCCTCTAGCTCTCGACTTCGGCTCTACTTGGACTTCGTAACTTCTGGCATCCCTGTAACACGGCTTAGACCTTCGATCATCCGCAACTCTCCAATCCCTGATCCTGGCAACGGCAATAACTACTCCTCCTCTACTACCGGTACCGGCATGTATTGTCTTCATTACTATACCTGGCCTGGCAACACTAACACCACACTCCGGACGCGCTCCCTTTGCTGCAGGTGCGTGTATCCCTACGTCCCACCTCAGCACAGGGGACGTAGGTCTGGTCTGCGGGCAGCACCGGTGTAACAACGTCCCAGCAAATTCACCCCACGGTCAGACCGTGCAATGCTCAGAGAAATTGCAAAAAACCCAAGAGTTACATCTCAGACTCTACAGGCCTCAGTTAGCATGTTAAATGTTAAAGTTCATGACAGTGCAATTAGAAAGACTGAACAAGTGTGGTTTGTTTGGAAAGATTGCCAAGAGAAAGCCTCTTCTCTCTAAAAAGAACATGGCAGCACGGTTTATGTTTGCAAAGTTGCATCTGAACAAACCACAAGACTTCTGGAACAATGTCCTTTGGACAGACGAGACCAAAGTGGAGATCATGTTTGGCGAAAACCAAACACAGCATATCAGCACAAACACCTCATACCAACTGACAAGCATGGTAGTGGAGGGGTGATGATTTGGGCTTGTCTTGCAGCCACAGGACTTGCAAACCTTGCAGTCATTGTCGACCATGATCTCCTCTGTATACCAAAGTATTGTAGAGTCAACTGTGAGGCCATCTGTCCGGCAGCTAAAGCTTGGCCGAAATTGGGTCATGCAACAGGACAATGATCCCAAGCACACCAGCAAATCTACAACAGAATGGCTGAAAAAGAAAAGAATCAAGGTGTTGCAATGGCCCAGTCAAAGTCCAGATCTCAACCCGATTGAAATGCTGTGGCAGAACCTTAAGAGAGCTGTGCATAAACAAATGCCTGCAAACCTCAATGAACTGAAGCAACATTGTAAAGAAGAGTGGGCCAAAATTGCTCCACAACGATGTGAGAGACTGATAAAGTCACACAGAAAATGATTACTTCAAGTTATTGCTGTTAAAGGTGGTTCTACAAGCTCTTGAATCATAAGGTGTACTTAGTTTTTCACACATGGCTTCTCCATTTTGGCTTTATTATTGTTAAATAAATCATGACACAGTGTAATATGTCATATGTTGTTGTTCATCTGAGATTGTATTTACCTTCTTTTTAGACCTGCTAAGGAACAGATGATTGTTATTATGTCCTGATATGTAAAACCATAGAATTCAAAGAGGGTGTACTTTCTTTTTCATACAAATGTATGTCCTCAGAGTTCAACCTCAGCATTGTGTATGCTTAGGATGAGGTCCGCAGTACATACTAAGCCCATACAGGACGTAGGGAGAATATACATGAAATGAAAGAAATGTTTTTTCTAGGAACAAGTTTTTATTCTAAACATAAACATGGATTACACAGACCTCAGGTAACTTCTTAAACCACAAGGCTACCAAACTATAGTCAATTTCCAGATGCATCCTTTGTAAATACTTAAGGTGGACGACATTTCTGGGCACATTTTGATCTGTCTCAGATTGGCCGTTTCCTTCAGTCTGCGGATTTCTGCTGATTAGTCACTAAAAGGCTAATCCGCAATTATTATTTTTTAATTACTGGCAATCCTCTTCATGGATTAATCATTCAAACCAGAAACCTTAATCCATGATCCGCCGATTCCCTTTAAGAAACATGGAACCTAGCTGATCTATTAAAAACCAACCAGGGATTTAACCAGGGCCTTGTACCTCACCTGTGTGGCCTTCATGAATGCACCGTCAATCACAGCTGGTTAAATGTCTGGTTGTTGTGCATTGAGCAATGGCGGCAAGACACAGAATAGCAGCAGCAAACACTGGCTGCCATGCATAATAATGTAGCTCTATATATTAAAATAGTGAAATAAAATAATGACAACAACATGTCTAATAGTAGAAGTACAAGTCTTTGAATAAATATTTGAAAAGTACAGATATGTCCACACTTACTGTTTTCAATGTCACGATCGCTTGAGGCCATCGGAACACACTGTAACCACCTGAGATCGCGGCCCTGAAAACAGTACGTGATGCTGGAGCATTACCACTGCGGGTCCAGGCTTCTGAATGGGACCCTGCACTGAATCCTTTTGGGCCCTTTGCAGGGACAGTAAACCAACACTCACTTTTTAGAAGAGCTACACATCTGTCCCCATCTGCAGTGGCCTGGATCCGTTTCCCTGTAGCACTGAAGGTAAGAGATTCAGGTGAATAAATAATAAATAATTAAAGCAAAAGAGAAAAGCAACTGCTGTCATTTTTTAAAATAAAGAATGCTGGGAATACACACCCCTAATGATGCTTCTCTAGTGGAAGAGAGCTTCCAACCCATCTCAGATACTAACTTCTAATCCAGGAGAGCGTAATCTCTCTGGGATATAAATAACACAATATACCACAATATAGTGTAATATTGTCTAAATTAAGTGTTTTCTGAGTGAAAAAGGGGGACGATAGACGCACTCTGATGATGTTAAATTAATGCAATTGCAGGGTGCACGGAATCAAAGGGGACCCTTATTCCCCTGTATAATACTAACAAATCTACGTAAGTACCAGCACTCACTGTCTAATGGCTAAATGATGAAAACAGTTGTAATGCAGAATAAACATTTAATTATAAAGCAAACCAGAAATAAATCAAATGTGTTTGCAGAAACCAGTATCACAAATGGGCATGTCACAAAGTGAGGGGTGGGGGGGGAAAAAGGAAAAGGAGAAAAAAACATGAAACACAAGGAATATACACAAAAAATGGAGAACGGCAAGTATGCTAGGGGGGCAACAATTCGAGGGACTACCTCTTCATCTGGCCCATTCCCCCTGGTCCAAAAGGTCCCAGAGGTACTTCCCTAAGCCTCCCTTCCCCTATAACTGGTCAAATCAGACACCCCTGAAAATAGATAGCAAACATTCAGTGAAGGCTAAATACAGCTAAACAGCTACTGTAATAGCAGGGAAGCAAGAATCCACTACAGTCAATGTCAGAAGTTCAAGTACTACCAGAAACTGTGGGCAATGGTACAGTCAAGGCTGAACACAGCCTGCAAGAAAGCAGCTTGCAAAGAAGCACCAGGAGTCCACAACAGTCAATGTAAGATTAATGGCAATAGCAAATGAAGACAGTAATCAAAACCCTGTATGAAGACAGTAATCAAACCCTGTGGTCTGCTCCTTGTGCTCGTGTGGAGTGCTGAGGAGTGAGATAGCAGTCTCAGCTGTTATATGTAGCTCTGGCCGCCGCTCCGCAGTGTCCCGTGGATGACGTCACGTGATGGAACTCCTCCTCTTGCAGGCTAGCATCTGCCAACGTGGCATGTCCTAACTGCGCGTGCGTCAGCTGTTATCCCCCTCTGATCGTGAGGGGACATCACTGCGCATGTGCAAGTAATCCCGATCTGCCTCTGATTCCAGTAAACAGCACAGTCTCATAATAATGCAGGAGAAAGTGGAGACAGCACTCCTGGTGGTCAGTACAGCAGCTCCACCTACTGCACCGACACACTTTATTCGAGCAAATACCCAGTATGTACCTGGCAGATACCTGGAATGCGCCGCTCCTCACCTCTGACAAGCCCCGTTGTGTTTGCCTTCCCAGCCTGGGTTCATGCCTGGCTGACGGGCGGCTGATCTGTTAAATGATAATGATTAGGATTTAATAGGCTGCAATGCTTCGCGTGTCTACCAGATGGCATAAATTCATGAATTGTAATGCAGTATATATATATATATATTGTGCAGTATTGCAGCCAGCGGGAATAAAATGCTTCAATCCCTGCCTGGAAAATAACCCAATGCACTCGGGCAGAAAACAGTCACAAACCTCAATACACCCGGGTATACCCGAATTCGTGGGACTAGCCGAGCTCGAATAAAGTGTGTCGCCAGTGTAGTGGTGCTTGATGCTCTCGCAGTCACTTGTAGGGAAAACATAAGAGGGATGAAAAGCACAATAAGATTAGTACTGATTCAATACTTGGACACAATATATGACCCTGTCTAAATGAAAGATACCAGATAGCCCCCTTCACTAGGAGGCCCAGTGAAATAGATAAAATCAATGCAATATGAAAATCTGAATAAACCTTAATAGATAAACCATAGGGAGAAGACTGAATAAATCACTGAAAGATAAGAGATCAGAGACTGACCCACAGTATAGGGACTGGACAGAGGTAGGTAGAGACGACCAAGGTGTCAGGATGGATCACTCACAAGCCAAAATCCAGACGCCACCGAACCCATACTCCATGATCTATAGAACAATTAGACCCGTAGTGTGCTGTAGATCCAGGTCTGGTGGGGAGGATGTCATGCGGAACCTGAGCGGGTAAGTCGGAGGGACACTAAAGGCACTACACGGTGTGTGTAAAGATCCATACTGATCAGAAATAACAACTAAGGTCCATTTCTTTATTAATGCCTCTTGGGCTTACCGTATCTAAGCGCCTTATCCATTGTGTTTCTTTCTGTAATAGCATCCTCTGTAGGTCCCCTCCGCGCCGCTTTCTCCCCACACTATCAATGACCTGGTACCTCAGCTGGCAAGCATTATGCCCTGCTTGTGTGAAGTGATGGGCAACTGGTGCGTCAGGATCACCCCTGCGGATGGCTGCTTTGTGTTGTCGAATCCTATCCTTCACCTGTTGCGTCGTCTCACCCACATAACCAAGTCCACACGGGCATTTAATGAGATATATTACGTTTTTGGACATACATGTGTAGAAATCCTTAATCTGGTACATCTGTCCAGTATGGGGATGTCGAAAAATGAGACCCTCTTGCATACTATTGCATTGACTACAGTTCAAACATCTATAGCAGCCCAACTTAGGGGTGCCCAGGAAAGTCTGTCGCCTCTCCTTACCCCCAATGTCCGCTCTCACAAGTCTATCTCTGATGTTTCTACCCCTTTTATAGGAAAACAGGGGTTTGAATGTGAAGACTGAAGATAGGAAGGAATCAATCTGTAATAAAGGCCAATGCCTAAGTATGATGTTTTTAATTCTACCTGATTGAGTGTTGAAGGTAGTCACAAAAGGTATTGAAAATTGCTTCCCTGGGCGATCACCCTGTGGTGAACCCTTTAAAAGGTTCTCCCTAGAGATAGTCTCTGCCTTGTCACGTTGTGTCTTCAATAATGATTTAGGGTACCCTCTATTCCTAAATTTATCCTGCACCATGTCTAGGGTATCCTTAATACCATCAGGGGTACTGATGATTCTTTTAGTCCTTAGAAACTGACTGTAAGGTAGACCCTGTGTCGTGCCAGGGGGGTGAAAACTGCTATAATGCAGTAAATTGTTTCTGTCCATAGGTTTGGTGAACATATTGGATTCCAGTCTATTGTTCACTACTGAGATGGTCGTATCCAAAAAGTTAACAGAGATGTCACTGAACTGACATGTGAACCCGATAGTGTCTCTTGCCTTGTTGATGTCAGAGATAAATGACAACAGTGATAACACATCCCCTAGCCATATCAGGAACACATCGTCGATGTAGCGCACCCACATATGCCCATATGTGGGTGCGCTAAATCGACGATGTGTTCCTGATATGGCTAGGGGATGTGTTATCACTGTAGTCATTTATCTCTGACATCAACAAGGCAAGAGACACTATCGGGTTCACATGTCAGTTCAGTGATATCTCTGTTAACTTTTAGGATACGACCATCTCAGTAGTGAACAATAGACTGGAATCCAATATGTTCACCAAACCTATGGACAGAAACAATTTACTACATTATAGCAGTTTTCACCCCCCTGGCACGACACGGGGTCTACCTTACAGTCAGTTACTAAGGACTAAAACAATCATCAGTACCCCTGATGGTATTAAGGATACCCTAGACATGGTGAAGGATAAATTTAGGAATAGAGGGTACCCTAAATCATTATTGAAGACACAACGTGACAAGGCAGAGACTATCTCTAGGGAGAACCTTTTAAAGGGTTCACCACAGGGTGATCGCCCAGGGAAGCAATTTTTATTACCTTTTGTGACTACCTTCAACACTCAATCAGGTAGAATTCAAAATATCATACTTAGGCATTGGCCTTTATTACAGAATGATTCCTTCCTATCTTCAGTCTTCACATTCAAACCCCTGTTTTCCTATAAAAGGGGTAGAAACATCAGAGATAGACTTGTGAGAGCGGACATTGGGGGTAAGGAGAGGCGACAGACTTTCCTGGGCACCCCTAAGTTGGGCTGCTATAGATGTTTGAACTGTAGTCAATGCAATAGTATGCAAGAGGGTCTCATTTTTCGACATCTCCATACTGGACAGATGTACCAGATTAAGGATTTCTACACATGTATGTCCAAAAACGTAATATATCTCATTAAATGCCCGTGTGGACTTGGTTATGTGGGTGAGACGACGCAACAGGTGAAGGATAGGATTCGACAACACAAAGCAGCCATCCACAGGGGTGATCCTGACGCACCAGTTGCCCATCACTTCACACAAGCAGGGCATAATGCTTGCCAGCTGAGGTACCAGGTCATTGATAGTGTGGGGAGAAAGCGGCGCGGAGGGGACCTACAGAGGATGCTATTACAGAAAGAAACACAATGGATAAGGCGCTTAGATACGGTAAGCCCAAGAGGCATTAATAAAGAAATGGACCTTAGTTGTTATTTCTGATCGGTATGGATCTTTACACACACCGTGTAGTGCCTTTAGTGTCCCTCCGACTTACCCGCTCAGGTTTCGCATGACATCCTCCCCACCAGACCTGGATCGACAGCACACTACGGGTCTAATTGCTCTATAGATCATGGAGTATGGGTTCGGTGGCGTCTGGATTTTGGCTTGTGAGTGATCCATCCTGACACCTTGGTCGTCTCTACCTACCTCTGTCCAGTCCCTATACTGTGGGTCAGTCTCTGATCTCTTATCTTTCAGTGATTTATTCAGTCTTCTCCCTATGGTTTATCTATTAAGGTTTATTCAGATTTTCATATTGCATTGATTTTATCTATTTCACTGGGCCTCCTAGTGAAGGGGGCTATCTGGTATCTTTCATTTAGACAGGGTCATATATTGTGTCCAAGTATTGAATCAGTACTAATCGTATTGTGCTTTTCATCCCTCTTATGTTTTCCCTACAAGTGACTGCGAGAGCATCAAGCACCACTAGGTGGAGCTGCTGTACTGACCACCAGGAGTGCTGTCTCCACTTTCTCCTGCATTATTATGAGACTGTGCTGTTTACTGGAGTCAGGGGCAGATCGGGATTACTTGCACATGTGCAGTGATGTCCCCTCACGATCAGAGGGGGATAACAGCTGACGCACGCGCAGTTAGGACATGCCACGTTGGCAGATGCTAGCCTGCAAGAGGAGGAGTTCCATCACGTGACGTCATCCACGGGACACTGTGGAGCGGCGGCCAGAGCTACATATAACAGCTGAGACTGCTATCTCACTCCTCAGCACTCCACACGAGCACAAGGAGCAGACCACAGGGTTTGATTAGTGTCTTCATACAGGGTTTTGATTACTGTCTTCATTTGCTATTGCCATTAATCTTACATTGACTGTTGTGGACTCCTGGTGCTTCTTTGCAAGCTGCTTTCTTGCAGGCTGTGTTCAGCCTTGACTGTACCATTGCACACAGTTTCTGGTAGTACTTGAACTTCTGACATTGACTGTAGTGGATTCTTGCTTCCCTGCTATTACAGTAGCTGTTTAGCTATATTTAGCCTTCACTGAATGTTTGCTATCTATTTTCAGGGGTGTCTGATTTGACCAGTTATAGGGGAAGGGAGGCTTAGGGAAGTACCTCTGGGACCTTTTGGACCAGGGGGAATGGGCCAGATGAAGAGGTAGTCCCTCGAAACGTTGCCCCCCTAGCATACTTGCCGTTCTCCATTTTTTGTGTATATTCCTTGTGTTTCATGTTTTTTTCTCCTTTTCCTTTTTTCCCCCCCACCCCTCACTTTGTGACATGCCCATTTGTGATACTAGTTTCTGCAAACACATTTGATTTATTTCTGGTTTGTTTTATTATTAAATGTTTATTCTGCATTACAACTGTTTTCATCATTTAGCCATTAGACAGTGAGTGCTGGTACTTACGTAGATTTGTTTTCTGAGTGTTACAAGAGCATTAGATTGTACTCATGTGGCCCAAACACCACCAGGCAAAGAGTGTTGTACAGAAACAGAAAGCAATGTCACTCTCTCAATGTTCAAGCAAGCCACAAAGCCAACATGATTATAATAGATGTAGATGCGAAATATCCTGGATAATGTCTTGATTCATTCATTTTCCATCAATCGGGTTTATGATCTTATGTGTGGAATAATCTGAGATAGTTGGCAATTGGGTAAAGGAAAGGTTAACAAATTTACTAATGAGCTTATCAGATAAAAATTATACATATGGGTGTCACGAATGGCACACCTGTGAGCACGTGACTTGTGTATGTGACAAGGGTTATTAAAAACAGCTGTCTAGCTGCCTCACTTATTTCCTCACAGGGTACCTAAAATAGAGTTACCATATTTCATCATTCAAAAAAGAAGACACCAAACTGGACAACCATTGTGCATGCGCGGTCAGCGCTCATCCCTTGCGCATGCGCAGTCGGCACTCACACGCTTGACGTTAAATATTCCTTTCATATTTGGTGTAATTTAATCTGTCTTTTTGTGAATATTGTTGGATCCAAGATAGCTTTTATTTTTAGTAAATACCATTGTGTTACCTTTCTCTGCTATTCACAGGATGGATTTTCAGGAATGTAGGGTCCTCTTTGAAGGCGACACCCGGGGCCTCTGTGAGGTCAGGGTATGGCCACCAGTAGAGATGTGTGAATCAGCCCAAATCTGTTTCCTGAATTTTTGCTGATGTTACACTGAAAATATGTTTCTCGGTGTAAACTCCACAAACGGATTAGGGCGGATTCAACCCTCGCAGATTCATCAAAATCCACCATTGGATACAACCCATGGACAGAAATGATTGACATGGGTTGGATTCTACAAATCTGTCCATGGGTTGCCAAATTCGTGGACTGTATTTGTAATAATAATTTTAAAAATCCCTTTTGATATTGATCGACCAAAGTATGGAGGTTTTGTGACGCACCACCAATAGCAATGAGGGAGAGAGGATGACTCCAAAAATGAAAAAAATATTATGTCATAAAATGGAGGTATACACGGACCAACATGTTTCAGGCAAGGTGCAATTTCAAGGTCCTGGGGATTTTTTGCATCTCTGAGGATTTAGCTGGGGACACCCAAAACGAGTCTCGGTTGGGTAGAGAAGTGGGAACATTGAATCTTCTATTATGCAAATAGCATCCTTGTGGCATCTAGGTACCTGAGACGTGTGGAATATGTAAGACATCCTGGGAAACCTTGCGAGCTAAAATTCCCCCCGTAACCCTGTTTTTTTGAGCACCAGCAAAAATAAACTTGTTTTATTTAACTCCTTTGTTCCTTCTGGTGATTTAAATCCCAAGTAATTGTCCTGGTTTCCTATGAGAAAGGGCATTCCAGAGGTGTGGGGCAGTGAGTGAGAGAGGTTTTATGTGGAACATGTCCAAAGAGTTTAACTAAATGACCCTTACTTATGAGAAGACAAACAGATACGTATTTAACTATACTCTTTGTCATTTGGATGTTTCATTGGTGCTTTTTTTGTATACAGTAGATTTGGTCACACCCTATAGCACTCCTTTTGACACAAATATATATGTGTGGCGGGTGTTGGATTCAGAGCTTGCAGGGATTGTGTGTTTGGTAATTGGTTACAGTTGTTTGGAGGGTAGTGAGCCCTCCTCCCTGGTTTAAAGCTTGTCCTTCACACTTTTTAAGTAGAGAAATGCAGGCAATCCCTAGAGTGGGGTGCACCAAAAACCCCCCACCTGGTTTGCTTTCTTTACCACAAAAATGTATACTTGGATGGTATACAATGTCTTGATAAACCACCACAGTAAATCAGCTTGAACATTCAAAATATGCAGTCACTATAGCAGGTAAATCGTTACCTATATACTGTACATTGGCACATAGGTGCGCAAAAAATAAACAGTGCTACAGTACTGTATGTAAAAAATTTAAGCCTACTTTAAATTTAAATTTAAATTTAAGCCCACATAAGCCTACTCAATAGAGGGTTGTCGTTCTCACCTTCATCCAATATAGACACATTCGAATGGGTGAAGGACACGAATCTATTTAGCAGAAAACTAAAATTACATAAATTCCATCGCCTACGAGACCAGAGGATAAGTCAATCCCTAGACATTCCTCCCCTCAACCTCCAAGAAAGTGACGCCATCAATGACCTGAACTCCCTTTTAGAGGAGTCAAATAGGAACCCAGGAGAGGGGCCATTCACCCAATTAAGACCAAAGTCGAAGTTCCTACCGTTTGGGGACAGATTTGCTAACATAGACGTATTCTTTGATCTCGTCACCAGAGATCTTGAGAAACTACCCAAGTTCAGGATGACTGATAATCTGAGCAACCCTGAAAAGACAGCTTTAAAAGAACTAACATCCAATACGTCTATAACAATAAAACCAGCAGATAAAGGTGGGAACTTAGTTATACTTAACACTACAGATTACAAGGCCGAAAATCTGAGACTCTTGTCAGACAGCACCTGTTATGAAGTCCTTATGAGGGACCCCACCTCAGAATATCTGACAGAACTTCGCACCATTCTAGACAAAGGACTCCAAAACAAAGTCATTTCCCAAAGAGAGTATGACTTTATATTTAACAAAAACCCAAGAATAGCCACATTTTACAGTGTACCCAAGATACACTGGCGACACACTTTATTCGAGCTTGGCTAGTCCCACGAATTCGGGTATACCCGGGTGTATTGAGGTTTGTGACTGTTTTCTGCCCGAGTGCATTGAGTTATTTTCCAAGCAGGGATTGAAGCATTTTATTCCCGCTGGCTGCAATACTGCACAGTATATATATATATACTGCATTACAATTCATGAATTTATGCCATCTGGTAGACACGCGAAGCATTGCAGCCTATTAAATCCTAATCATTATCATTTAACAGATCAGCCGCCCATCAGCCAGGCATGAACCCAGGCTGGGAAGGCAAATGCAACGGGGCTTGTCAGAGGTGAGGAGAGGCGCATTCCAGGTATCTGCCAGGTACATACCGGGTATTTGCTCGAATAAAGTGTGTCGGTGCAGTACATAAACGTAAAACCCCTCCACCGGGCCATCCGATAGTATCTGGACTGGGAAATGTCACCGAAAATGCCAGTAGCTATATAGATCAGATTCTGAGACCCTTTGTGGCATCATTACCTTCCTACCTGAAGGACACAAAGGATGTCCTTCAGAGACTTGAAGGCATAGTAATCACATCAGATACCATTCTAGTAAGCCTAGATGTAGAAGGCCTTTATACAAGCATCTTACATCATATAGGCCTAGAAGCTACGAATCACTACTTGCAAACAAGAGGTAGACATTTCTCCGCCCACTCCGACTTTATGATAGAATTACTGAGGTTTGTCTTAACAAGAAATTATTTCCTATTCAATACCAAAATCTATCATCAAACACAGGGGACAGCGATGGGCACGAAATGTGCACCATCCTATGCGAACCTCTACTTAGGGTGGTGGGAGGCAAAACACGTTTTCACTGAAGAAATGGAACACTACACGACACACGTCGTACTTTGGACACGCTTCATAGATGACGTGTTCATGTTATGGCAGGGTACACCAACGTTGTTAAAAGAATTCATTGGAATCCTCAATAAAAATACACTCAACCTACGTCTCACTTTAGAGTACGACTACGCATCCATTTGCTTTCTGGATTTACAATTAAAAAGAGGAAAGACAATCTGATAGAAACAACTGTCTATCGAAAACCAACGGCCACAAACAACCTTTTGGGGCCTCTAGCCATCACCCTAACACTCTAATTAGGGAAATACCAGTAGGCCAATTCCTACGACTCAGGAGAAACTGTAGCACGACTGCAGAATATGAAATCCAGGCCAAAACAATGACCCAACGTTTCAAAAATAGAGGATATAGCAACAAAAGTATAAAGACAGCATACAAGAGAGCCAAATACTCCCCACGCTCCAATATACTAACTGATAAAATACCAACTAATGAGACCAAAGTGATACGTTTTGTAGGCACTTACAACAAACAGTGGAATTTAGCCAGGGAAGTTTTTCGCAAACACTGGCACATCCTAGAGGCAGATGAGGACATTAAGGAAGTCATTCCTGCTCATCCATCAATGGTGAGCAGAAGAGCGAAAAACCTTAAAGACATCTTAGTCCACAGCCACTATACAGAAACTCCCATAAAAACATGGCTACCACCTAAACCGTTTGGCAGTTATTCATGCCATCATTGTAAAGCGTGCCAAAATATCACAACTACGAAAACATTCCAAAACTGGAATAACTCACAGAATTATCAGATTAGGAAATTCATTACCTGTCAAAGCTTTGGTGTAATATATCAAGGCCTCTGCAAATGTGGGAAGATCTACATAGGCAAGACAAAACGCCAATTTAAACAACGAGTACTGGAGCACATTGGCACTATACGCAACAATGTGGACACCCCACTAGCGAGGCATATAAACTCTTGCCAACAAGGAAACACCAAGTCTATACTTTTCACAGGGATAGACCAATTCTCCTTAGGTCAGAGGAAAGGTGATATAGACACTGTGCTCCTACAGAAGGAAGCACGGTGGATTTACAATCTCAAGGCACTCACACCAAAAGGCCTCAATGAAGGATTTGTCTATAGTCCCTTCATCTAAGCTATCCAGTTCATTCAAATGTAAGAGACTGTAAGTAATGCAGTATAAACACAATATATTTCAAAACTATATAACTGCATTCTGAATAACACACATCTGGATACAATCATACCTGCCTCACACTTTGCCATTCAATACACATACACAGAAAACTACTAAAATAAAATATAAGCAAAATAAGTAATAAACCAGTCAAAGATAAACATCAGTAAAATCATTTATTATTGAAATATAAAGAAACAGAATTATGGTGTCTCAACAGTGATAGTTATCAGTAGCAAATTTGAGATGACAAACAGTTAACACAGCATACTGCAACATATATAATAAATTAACAGCAACATGCCACAGCTATTCACAATCTCGTACATCAAAGGAGACATAGTGCTGGTCTGAATCCCTATCCATTACCAGCCACACAGTGAGCATGCGCTAAAAGTGAATGGGGTCACTACAGGTTAATCCAAGTGCTATAAATAACCTTCAAAGACATAGGAAACCTTCTGATTACCTTAGCCTTGACAAAGCACTCGCGAAACGCGCCCGTCGGCAAACACGTGACCACGTGCACGAGCAGAGCCTGAGTTCATGTACAGTACACTGACTCAGAGAGATTCAGAGAGTCAGCGTGTCTCAGCCCGTGCACAGTAATGGACTGCTGAAAGATCCTACGATCTTAGCAGTCACACATCAGTAAAGGCACAGAGAATATCTGGCAGTAAATCACAGTACAAATGCAGAAAGCCTGAATGCTAATCCCCAAACACAGCATTTAGCTTAAAGGGGCATACACATTGAGCAAAACGGCAACCAATCCAGCAATTAACCTCTGGAGTGCCAGACCATTACCACATATGAAGAGCACTACACCAACTAGGGAAAGGTCTTTCATAATAGACCGATATTAATACCCTAAAAGGAGCAGTACTCAGCTGTTAATTAGGTATATGTATATACAGAACTTACAGCAGTGCCACTAACTTACCAGTATTGCAAAACTAATACTAGTGTCTATTCTAGCCCTGTTATTACACACTTGGGATGTACACGTGTTAAGTATCACACACTTGTATTTAAATACCACCACCCACACATGCTGGTGTTAAAAACTCATAATAGGTGCACATAGACCTAGATCTGTATACACAAGTCTATAATGTACCAATAGCTGCAGCCCAAAAGCAGCTAAGTACAGGTCCAATCAACTAGTGTACCTACTAGTATTTCAATACTGGGGCACTACATCTGTGGTCCACACAGCCGCTACTTTCATTACAAGAACTCTAGCCCATTCTCTCCATATGAGGAACACTAGGGCCAGTGAATTACCCTAACACTGGGCATTAATACACCATTGTATACTCCTCTGGATACACCTATCCATAGAGTTAGCCACACTTGGCATCATTTAATCATTGTTTTAAACCCCAATATTTTAACGATATTGTCAATTAATAAAGTTATTTTAAATAAATCACCAATTCATACAGAAACAGAGTGCTATCTACAGGGGCTCTGTCTGTCCACTATGTATTAAGTTATACGCCCTTTGCAGCACCAGTTTCATTGTTCTATAGTAAAGCTGAAGCGGGGGTAAACATACGTATAAATATCTAAGGGTGCAATTTAGCAAGTGTCTGAGCGTTCCTGCTGTCCACGGCTACAGTGTCCGAAATGCTCAGACTCATAGGACTCCCTTGCCACTCCGAATCAGACGACGTCGCTGGCTAGATGACGTCACACGTACCCGACGTATGTTTCACCAATAGGCTTCAACACTAACTGATTAAAATCCTTATTTACCTCTATAATTAGAGGAAGGATGGTCCTGGCATTGAACCTGTCACAACCAGCTGCATGAAAAGAAAACCTGCTTACTTGGACAGTGGGAGGGGCGAGCTTTAAACCCTGGGTGAGAGGAGCCACTAACCTCCAAAACAGCTGAGACCAGCTGGACAAAGTTAACAAACACACAGGTACCCAGCAAGCTCTCAGAAACCCTCCCAAATTACGTGGAGCGGTAGACCTTTTGGCTGCAGACTGAGTCAGGGAAAGTTAGATTGTGAGGGTATATAACCTCCAGTATATGTGGTAATTATAATATTTATTAGTCTTTATGTGATTGCGCTTATTGTATTTCTTCTCTTTGTAATATATATATAGCAACTGTAAATATATATATATATATATATATATATATATATATATATATATATATATATATATGTATGTGTCAAAAGGAGTGCTACTGGGCGTGGCTAACTGTATAAAACAAAAAACAAAGAAGTCCAGAGCAACATACAATGTGACAAAAATACACAGTGAAATACCTATATGTATATTGGTTCAGCGTCTAACTTCCTTAAGAATAAACATTTTAATAGCCTGACTTCATATCATGGGTTAATATGTGTCCCTACAGTAATACCTCGCCCGCAGTGGCATATTATGCTCCCGCTAGTACATAGGGGAGATATAATTGTACATATGTGTATATAAACCTCCTTCAGTGTAATATCCCATTATATGGATAGTGAAGCTAAATGAGCCCCACTGCTTCTATAGCAATAACAATAGGGTGGTTTGAGTACTGAACTGTCCATAGGGCAACCTAGCCACAGTGACCTCCGCATCATAATGCTAGGAACAGAGAATATACAAAGTACAGAGTACAAAGTCCAGAGAACCGTGAGGTAAGATATAGACCCAAGCCGTAATGGAGTCACTCGATCAGCTAGTCTCACTTTTTTAATAAATCAGTTCTGTACTGAGAAAATACTTGTAGCATTTTTTTTAACAATTCTGAATGACATTTTGTATTTATTATAATGTAACAAGCAGTACAAGCATTGTTTGTTTCTATAGCAACCATTTACAATTTCACATCCCCTTCCTCTTCTGAAACAGGCTCTGCCACACCCCTTTTTTAGCCCTGCCCTTTCTCTTGCAGTGCACCAATTGTATCTAGTGACTGCCTGGTCGCATGATCATCCCCACAGAACTTTGCATCTTTGGTCCTGTTCTGCTGAACTGACAGCCATCTAGTGAACCCCCGAGCCGAATCTTCGCCGAACGATGACAGGAGAACGGATCGATTGGCAATTTAGCTAAATACTTATCATTGTGTGGATTGTATTGATGCAAATATTAAAGGGGGAGAAAAAAAACACAGCTTGGACTGCTGCTTTAAGACATTTCTCCCTCTATTACAAAGGTAAATAAGAATATTGACAGGTAGTGTTAAGCCCTGCAGAGTAATCATGCCGCGGCATGGCTGCAGGCTTATAACGCTTTGGCTAAAGAGTTTATCTAAATTACCCTTATAAATGAAAAGACAGACATAAGTATTTAACTATATATTTTGTCATCTGAATTTTGCATTGGGGCTTTTTGTTTTTTGCTGAATAAATTTGGTGACACCCAATATCACTCATTTTGACGCAAATATAAATATATTGTGTCTTCTCTTTTTTTGCATGTGGGATTCCCTTCCCCTTTGTCCCTCCCATTCACACATCTGACACTGACAAACGCCATTGCAAGGGTGTCCAGATTCTACATTGAATTAAACACTCAAATACCATGTGAGTGCTTTCCTTATAATTTATTTATCACTGCACGTATATTTTATACTGTGTTGCACTATATATGTTATTTATTTTTTCATATACGCTTGGACTGATTTGCGCTCCTTATTTTTCGCCACAATTGATTGCAAAACAGAATGTACTGTACATTATTTTACATTGCCTTGACTGCTGACTGTTGCATGGGACATACACAATGTCAACTGCTTGTAGTTGACCCAAATTCAGTTTCACATACAGTACATGATATTTTCTACAATAAATGCAGGGACAGATAATAAGGCAACTATATCTGACATCTATTAATATATATCATTGACAAGTATGAATACTTCAAAAATTCACCAAAACCTTGTTGTTGGAAGAATATACCTGCACTTACCACCATACTCATCACCTCACCCACAACCACTAAACTTTGGATGGGCTGCTGTTTATCCATTGAATCTGTCAAACAACCACTACCTCACCTTGTGTTTATCTGTCTTCTGAAGAATCTAGCTGTTGGTTTAAAGAGGTATAGTAGTTGCTATAGATTTTATTTAGTTTACTTGTTTTTAATAACTATTATTTCACTTCTATATTACATATTGCTTAAGTGATATTGACCCGATCCACCTCCGGGTGGTGCTGTTGCATTACCTTTCAGTTTATTTTGTTTCCAATTCAGTTTATTTTTTTTCCAAGTTCTGGTCACTGCATCCAGTTTTTGTGGGTTTGTTTGATCACTGTAACTTCGAAAAGGAAAAGATCGGGACCAGCACATTGAAAAATCGTATTTCCCGAGCCGGTGCCTCCAATGTGCCACCACCCACTTACCCATACCAGATTCAGTCTGAATGCTTGCCTCAACAATACTACTACCAGAATGTTACAACCGACACTGAGAACCAGATGAACCTACATTCTGACTACCTGCCCCAACCTGAATACGGGCACCAACCTGATTATATGGCTCCATCTGGCTTCCTGTCCCAAGATCATTATCTGCAGGGATCAAACAACTTTGTGATCGACTCAAGCATCTACGCACAGTACACCCCAGGCATCAACAGTGGGTCACCTACACCCGGTTGGCAAGGTTTATAATGAAAGTAATTATAATGTATGGTTGTAAAGCGCAGCTCACCACAAACGAGGCACGACCGCAGGGCTGAGGTAGGGATTTGTATAGAATGCCGACCACAACCACGAGGGCGCGTCTAGAGTGCAGGATAGTCTTGCAGGCCGGGTCAGGGTTATAGAAGACAGTATGACGTGGTACTTACCGGGTCTAGGAGTGGAGAGTAGCGGATCGTGGGGGTACGTAGCCAGCGTCAGGATTGGAGAGAGCAGAGTCGTCGTAAGGCCAAAGACAGGGTCAGTGCAGGAAAGGTTAACAGAGAAAATTGAGCACAAATAACACTACTTTAACTAAATACAAACAAATAAAATATATACTATCCTTAGAAAGTGCAGCTCCTGAAACAGGTCTCAATCCAAACAGCAAACGATGAAGAAAAGCAGATGAGCAAATTTCATCAGGACATGGAAGAAAATAAAGACACCCAATAGTGCAATATTGTCTGGTTCAACAAATAGAGAGTTAATGAAGACTATAGATTTTTCACTCACATATTAGACGTGATGATCAGGCAGTGTGGTTGTTATAAGTTACCAACTTTTATCCAAACAGGTACTCCGTGTTTACAAAGGTATTATCCCATGGGAAGGGAGGGAAAATCCACATATAGAAAAGAAAAAGCAAAAATAGTATAATATTGCTTTTATTTAAAAAAAACATAAACTAATGCACTTACATAAGTGACTTTGTGGTGAGCATTTAGACCACCCCCAGGGTCAATTTGAACAAACAGCACTTTACACAGCAACATCTTCTGCTTCCCGGCCGATACAGTATCCACTGGGCTAGATAATGCAGTCCTCCATTTGCAATGTATATATATACAGTATATACATTGCTTTCTTTTGGAGACTGGATATATAGCAGCAGCAAAATCGTTACTGCGCAGTGTTCAGAATGTAAATAAACTTGAGACACGTGATGACGTGTCATAGTGACGGCATGCGTAATGACATCACCAATAACGTGTCGCAAGCAGGAAGTGAGGCGGCGGGCTATTTAAGGGAGGGAACACCAGATATCATTAGATTATCCCCTGAGGAAGACTAACATGTTGAAACGTGCATATGGTGGAGTCTTGTACTGCTGACGGACACTTTGTTGGGGACATTGCAAACGGAGGACTGCATTATCTAGCCCAGTGGATGATGTATCGGCCGTGAAGCAGAAGATGTTTCGGTGTAAAGTGCTGTTTGTTCAAATTTACCCAGGGTGGTCTAAATGCTCACCACAAAGTCACTTAGGTAAGTGCATTACTTTATTTTTTTTAAATAAAAGCAATATTATACTATTTTTGCTTTTTCGTTTCTATATGTGGATTTTCCCTCTCTTCCCATGGGATAATACCTTTGTAAACACAGAGTACCTGTTTGGAGAAAAGTTGGTAACTTATAACAACCACACTGCCTGATCATCACGTCTAATATGTGAGTGAAAAATCTATAGTCTTCATTAACTCTCTATTTGTTGAACCAGACAATAATGCACTATTGGGTGTCTTTATTTTCTTCCATGTCCTGATGAAATTTACGCACCTGCTGTTCTTCCAGTGCAGGAAAGAGCAGGATCGTCGTTTTCCAAAGCCAGAGTCAGAGCAGGTTAAAGCAGGATCGTCGTTTTCCAAAGCCAGGGTCAGTGCAGGAGAGTGTCACAAGGTCAAAGTCCAAGGCAGGGTCAGGCAGCAAGATAAGGCAGACAAGGCAGGATGCAGTGAGATGCAGCGTCACAAAACAGGGGTTATGCTCGGCAAAGAAGGAGAGTTCAGACAAGATATTTAAAGGGCCTCCCACCAATGGGAGACATCCAGGAAGAAGAAGTGCCCTCTCTGATAGGCTGCTGGATCATGCAAGTGTGTCCTATTACACAGCCGATTGAGGTAGAGGTGGGACCTCCAGAGAGCGCGCGTAACCCGCGTATCACGCTGGCGACCCAGTCGCGCGCCATTCGTATGTCAGTAAGGGGTCGGTGACCGGAGGCGGGACCCGTAGAGACAGAGGAGGGGTGCGTGGAACTGCTGAGCCATGTAGCTCTGACATCAGAGCGGGGGCGGGACCGAGAGATGGAGGCCACAGACCGCAGGGGAGAGCGTGCACTGCTCATGCGTCGCGTGTCAATGCTGCAGGTAGGACAGTGCACCCTGGACATGGAAACCACAGAGACCAATGGAGCCTGCGCACTGCGCATGAGTACCACCGCTGAGATGCCCTCCTTGAGTGCCACTGGATCCTGACAGACAGGTGAGTGTTAAGGGGACAGAACGCCAGAATGGAGAATCCTCACAACTGTACAGTAGTAAATGTAATTACTAATGACACACATTCTGTACAATACTGTACTGTACTGTACTTTTGTGTGTGCCATAGGCCGTTAATGCATTGACGCATGCACACATATACAGTGGCGGCCGAGCTGAGTCTTCAGCGGCCGCCACCGAGATCTGCGTCCAGACGTGGCTGGGTCCCGCCACGTGCCGCGCGTCACTGATGCGCGGTCACGCGTGCCAGGGAGCGTGCGCACATGGAGCGCGTGTCCAGGGTTCACCCGAATGTGGTGGCGGGGTAAGGGGGGATGTGGGTGCAGAGGGGGATCCCGGGGGACCCGAAGAAGAGGGGCAGAGCGGAGCCAGAGGTATAGAGGGTAGGGGAAGGATGCGGGGAAGATGCGGCTGGCGCTCGGCCAATTTCGGCGCCAAGCCGCGGTACAAGACGGGTAAGCGTTAGATTAAAGCTGTCCGCAGCAGTAGCATGCGTTCACGCATGCACACTTTGGAACTGCAGTACCTGTATGCTTAAAGCATCATATACTTTTTTTCTTGTTTTCAGAAATTAAAGCGTCAAGTCGACAACCAGAAAATAATGTCGATGAAAGTCGAAAACCGCAATATTTTAACATTTCATTTTTTTACATTTATATTATCAGCTTTGCTATGCTAAAAGTGTGATATTCATATTCATGTTTCTTAACTGTTACAGTACTTTCTAAATGATTGTATTTCACGCTTGTTTGGCACAGCACGTACTGTATGTGAGATACAGTATACCGTATTTATGTGATCACCTTCAATAACATTTCACACTGAAATGTTTCAAGCTTAGAGCAAAGTTAGATCAAGGTAAAATCAAATGAGCTGTCCCTGGCCAGCTTAGAATGCCCTGAATAACAATGGAACAGGAGAGGATAAATTGTGGGGCTTAGAGAAAACATAATGTGATGGATATTTGTCATATTTAACAAAATGTAAATCATTTAAAAGCCCATTTTTTTTTATTTGTAAATGAAATTGCATACAATGTTTTTGCATGTGCAATTGAGGAAAACATGTGACCCAGTGCCGGGTAATTTCTGTTCTGCTCTGCTCCCTCGGTCCTCCTCATTGAGAATGACATGAGCAGAGCAGCAGAAGACAACTGCAGCCGGCGGCAGAGGGTGAGGAGGACCACGACGGGGGGTGAGGAGGACCATAGCAACATCCTGGTGGAGGTTGGAGCAGCGGAAGACATCCCTCAAGTGGTGCAAGCAGAGGACAACATTCTTCAGCCGGAGGGGCGCAGCGGAAGACATCCTTCACAGCCGGTGTTGGTGGGTGCAGAGGAATGTGTGTCTGGAGAAGGAGCGTTACTATTGGACATCCGGGGAAAAGCTGCACCAGAAGGTCGCGCTCCTTCCCGGCTATCCAATAGTAATGCTCCTGTTCTTGTCACATGCTCCTCTGCTCCCACCATGTTTGAGCTTGCTGGGAATGTGTGTGAGAAATATTGTACCAAGAATTGGCTAAATAAAAAAAATTGATATATTACTACCCGAATAAGATTATTTTATGATTTATAATTTACATTCTTCCTAGTTAATGATTAAGGGATTTGATGAGGGTTTTGAGGTTATGGTTGAAAATAATGAGATTATTTCATGGGAAATGTATGTTTTTTTTTATTACATAGTGACCACAATCTGATCAATAAAAATCTAATTCCTTCTACCCCAAACACAGAGACATCAAAAACACAATTATTTTACCCCCTATATAGGTACAAATGAGGAATACAAAAATGTACTGTAATCATTGGTTTCAACAGCACTGACATAATTAAACAACAGGAAAAAATATGTGTATAGGTTTTTTGAATGAACAATATGTAATGTATAATGTGAAAACTGACTAATGATTCAGATGGGTAAGAAATGCACAGTAGATGGTGGGATTGCGTAACTTGTGACAGACATTTAATGTACTTCTGTGTGTTCCGGATATTTACAGATCTCAGAAGCTTCATCCCATGATGTACCATCTGCATGATTTAATTACACCCCTGGGGTTAATATCTATCCAGGATTTAGTGTATTAAACACACTGCAGCTCAGCTAGGTCTTAATTAACCTTTGCTGTACTGACACCGACAAATGCTGTTTCTTTTTATTTTAAGTAAATTATAGAACATTACAAGATTCACCAGATGGCTTGTGATTTCTGAACTAGCAGAAAGCCAACAAATAGAATAACAGCAAATACAATATGGTACAGTATAATATTAGAAGTGTCAATATGTGAAATAGGAATTCTTGTGACCAAAATAAAGTTCAGTACGATCCAATGTTAATAATTATTCTCATGACGTGAGATGTCATATTTAAATTTTAAAAGGACTTTTAATGAAGCCAAGGGACGTATCCAACATCACATCAGAAGCATAAGAAAGATTGCACCAAAGACAATGGATTCCAGCCTCTACAAACATTATCATGGTGAAGAATTTAATCCAAAAGGATTTATAGATACTTACTTTAGTGATGAAAAACATCACTTGATAGAGGAAATTGTGGATTACCCTTTGAAACAATTGCATCAAACATTCTCTTCAGGTTTGTATATTTATTGTTGACAGATTGAATTTTTGAAGACAAACAGGTTTTAAATCAAATAAAGACATTCATATAACTCAAATTAACACATAGAAACTAAATTATAAAGAACAAAAATTATAAACATTTGAAATTATACCAATGTTTTTTCTCATATTCCTGACCTCTGTTCCCTTACCGTACATACTGTAACTTATTAACTGTCTCTGTTTTTCCGCAATGTGTTCCACCTATGCACCTTTTATCTGTCTTTCTAAACACCTGGCTGTGTGATCGGACGCCTTCCTCACAGTCTCATTGTCTCTTCGTGGCAGCATTTCAATAGACTGACCCCAACTTTGGAAAAACTTTGAGTTGTGTTCTTTGTTGTTTTCTTCATCCATTGTATCCAGGGTTATTCAATGCATTAGATAATTAATCATCATTTCTACTGTAGGGGGTTCCTCTTGTATCCATTCCCCCATTACCATTTTCCTCATGGCTAGTAAAACCATTTCTACAAATTTGGGGAATTTATCCTTCATTTACCTCCTTCCATTTTCTAGGCTCCCAAACAGTGCTGTTATTGGTTCTTTAACTATATTTGTGTTTCTTTAATGTACTCCATAACCTAGTTCACTTTTTGTAGGACATTCCTACATACAATGTGTGAGATTTGCTTTGGGGGTTGAACATTCCAGCCATTGTTTTCCCGGACATCCTTTCCTTTATGATTTATATCAAAAGCAAAACACACCCTATAAGATATCTTAAATTGCATACCTCTCCATGTTTCTGATATATTAATGTACGCACCCTTTATAGTCCTATCATTATAGTGTCTATGTAGTCAATTTCTAAGAAGTCTTTGTTCCATTTATTGTACATTACATTTAAGTGTTTTGATAGTCCTTGTTTCTCAATACAGTAGATTGTATACATCTGAGTTGAGTATTTCTCCTTCCTCGCTCCCTTAAAGAAATAATCAAAAGCATTGTTTTTAACTACTTTACATCTTACATATTTTTTATCGTTTCTAACCTCCTGCTGTAGTGCTCTACTTGCATGTAAGAGTATGGATGTGTATTTGGCACCTTTATCTAATATTTTAGCTTGTTAAAGGTAATAAATCTTTCTTGGTCTCTATTCACTAGTTGTCCTATATATCTTAACCCTATTCTTTCCCACTCAGTAAATGTCTCCTGACTTTGTCCCTGCAAGAATTTTGAGTTTCTTTGAATAGGTTAGAAGTTTAACACAGTATTAGACATTCCCATATTATTTTGTATTGCTTTACGCATATGTTTCTCTTATTAATATATTTTCTTTCATTTCTACTGGCAGGTTATCTCATTTTATGTAGGATCTCGGTATGATCATCTGTTCCGTTTTCAGTGCTGAGAAGTAGTTATTTTCCAATACCCAATCTCCTATGTGTTTTGCAATGCATGCTAGGTTATATGTTCGGATATCTGGTTAAATATACCCCTCCTAAGATATTTGTTTGGCTTTCTTATTTTTTTAAGTGGTAGTTATTCATCCTATTTTACCTCTTTCTTATTAGATAGTTTTATTATCTCTGTATTTGCTCATTCCTGGAATCCAGCAAACTTCTTAAATTCTTCCATAGCTTGATGAATATCTTCTAAAAATTACTTGGGGGAGGATACCATTAACAGTAATTAATTACTTAATTAATTAATCTGCAAACATACTGCACAGTGTTTCATTTCTGCCTCTACTATTTTTAACACCTTATATATTTCCGCTTGCCCTGTGTAATGCTTGCGCTCACGAATCAGGTGGGACCCCGGTACTGAGATGGGAAAGTATAGAACTGTGCACCCACAGCAGCGAAGGCACGCCTGGAAAGGGGATTGTCAACGTAGCCGGGTCTGGGTTGGAGAGAGTGGGTTATTCCAGATACTTGCAGAGGTCATGGGGCGGAGCCAGCAGCGTAGTCGTTATCCGTTGTGCCATGGTCAGGGGTTGAGAAGTACGGGTAGTCAGAGGCAAGTTGTTATCCAGAGAGGTCCAATAGTCAAGCCGGGTCGGTACACGTGAGATCAACTGGAAGCAAGAATTGAAAAAGCAACAAGGCACATCAAAGCAGGAACGCAGGAACACAAGGCTACAAGGGTTTATGCTCGAGCAACGAGTGACTGAGCATGCAGGGTTTTTATAGCAAGGCAGAGCAATCAGTGCGAGAGGCGGAGCAGCGGACAGAGGGTGCAGGAGACAGGTGAGCATTGTTAGTGAAATCAGGAATCTTGCCACGCAGCTGGGGAGCGGTGCAGGATCGTCGCGTGAGCGCACCGCGCGTGAGTGATGCGTGGCACGGCAGACTCCGTGGAGTTGACAGAAAGCCTCCATGTGTGCACGTGCTCTGTAAGTGGCACGTAGGTGACAGTATCATTAGGTAAGGAGGGAAAACGTTGCAGGGGACGTGTTCCCCGATTCCTTACACACTGCTTCTGAATGAGACTCCCACTGTGTTAATCCTACCGGGCTGTATCAGTCTGGAAGAGAAGTGCATTGAGAGTAGACAGAATCAGTCTCTCTCTCTGCGCACCTCTAACAGGCGATCACGCTGTTTTAATTTTAATAACATAGTATTGAAGCAGTGGGTCTCCGAAGCTGAACAGCATTAATTTCATTATTTGTAGTTTCCCTAGGGTGGGTGGTTAGGCCTTCCAGGAGGGTTGCTGGAGGGGTTAACCCTTGGAACGGATCCCCGCCACAAACCGGACAAGACACTGAGGCTGAGGTGGGGATTAGAAAACACTGACATAGAGACATGGGGTTGTGTCCGGTGTGCAGGATCATAGTCGTGGATAGCTGGGTCAGGGTAGGAGTATATAGGACCATTAAAGGCAAGTCGAGGTTGAGGAATGGAGAAAGCAGGATAGTAGACGGGAACTAGACAATGCAGGACAAGGAAAGGCAACAGTAAATGTAACTATCACATGTCAGAAGGCTTATGCTCAGCCAACTTCCTGGTAGAAGGGCTGAGCCTAAATACAAGGTAAGTCAATCAGGTGCAGGACTGCATAGCAGGCAGGAATCAGGCAGGAGCAGATGGTTGGAGGTTGGAGCCTTTGTCTGATCCTCACAACCCCTTTCTTACCTTGAGCAGAGTTGGGGCCCAGAAGGAACCAGAGACCCGGCAGCTGGATGAAGAAGTTGGGCCTGGCCAGGCCCAAGTTGG
Source organism: Ascaphus truei (assembly GCF_040206685.1). Lineage (NCBI taxonomy): Eukaryota > Metazoa > Chordata > Amphibia > Anura > Ascaphidae > Ascaphus > Ascaphus truei. The sequence goes on along the minus strand of NC_134488.1, from coordinate 38,420,862 downwards.
GCCTGGCCGGGCCCAAGCTCCAGCATTGACCTGGCCCCCCGCGGTTGCCGGGCCAGGATGATTGTCCCAACTCTCCCCTTCTGTCAGAATGCCTGTCCCCAACATCAGAGATATATTGCTGTTGTAAGGCGATTCCGGAAGCATGAAACCCCCTGAAGCATGAATGCGACAGACACTGTCTCGGGAACCTGCAGCATTTTGCTTTTCCAGCTGCAGCTCCACAAAATGTATAGGCAAAAATGCATGCAGTCTCTGAATGGGTTGTTTTCTTTGTTCATAATCATTCCGGGCTTAGCGTCACATGATACAGACAAAAAATTAACAAATGAAGACTTTCAGTAAGATAAAATGTAACACAGCTATTGCATCATTTAGATATACATACTCATATTCTTACTACCTGCCATATGAATTGCACAATTATATTGTATTGGGATAATAGGACTTTTTACGGATTAATTTTTGGAATAACATAAATGCTTTTTAAATATAATGAACTTGTATTTGATTATTTCTAACTGTTGGTGCAGGGCGTGTGAGAGGAGACACAATGATTGATATCTCCATGGGCCCATCAGTTTACCAGCTCTTTTCAGCCAGCGATATCTTCAAGGAGATTATTGTGGTAGAATTTACTGAGCCCAATATCAAGGAATTTGAGAAATGGCTTAAAAAGAATCCAGGAACTGCTGATTGGTCATATGCAGCAAAGGCTCTTTGTGAATTAGAAGGCAACAGGTAACATCTCCCAGTACTTTATTACAAGAAAAATAACACCTGTATGTACCAGTGATCTTCTCTCCCCATCTTCATGCCCCATCTTGTCAACAGGTCGTTTTCCAACTCCGAAAATTTTTAAAGTGTGTTTTACAAATAAGCTCATTTCTCCTGGGCATTCTCCATTTACCTAATTAAGTGTAATTACCTTATAGTGTCCATTTATAATCTACACTGTTCAGGTAGAGATTATTCTCTCCCATTGTTTATAGTTTATGCTTAGTATAATAAAAATGGCAGGGGATATTAAGTATTTTATTTAATCTTATACTGCAGGGGTTACTATAGCTACAGTACAAATATAAAGTAATAGTTTTATGGCCTGCCAAATGAGGCTTGTATTTCATTGTATGAGGACTGATAGAATGTAGAGATAAGGGTATTTGTTTCACCAGAGATGGGATTACATTATGGCTCTTCTGATACTCAGTAAACAGGATACTTCTAAAGTTACTTTCAAAGCATTCCTTGAAAAGGTTCTAAAGAGTGCTAAGAGGCATGACTAACCCTACTGTTCAAAAGATATGACATATGGAATCCTGGACCTGACACCTATTCTGAAGTATAACGTTTAGATATTTGCAATAAGGCCAAACACTTCATGTTTCGGAGGTGGCAAGGGACAGATATCCATTTGTTGCTAAAATTTAGGGGAAAACCAAACAAAATTGTTACATTCAGCAAACCCACCTGAACTTATTCATATGATTCGTGTCTATCCAATGTTTAGAAAAAATTATATACAACTCAACCCCATTATAGCACGTTCCGCTACAACGCAGATCTGCTTATAACGCGATCAGAGTGTGACTTCCAATTTTAAAAAGCATATTTTTGGCAAACTTACAGGAGTTGTTGTCTGGCTTCCCACCCTTTCTTGGCATTTCTAGCTTCACCCTGCCCTCCCCCACCCATACACTCTTCACTCACCGTCCCCTCCCCCACCCACACACATCCCCTCCCCCACCCTTCACTCATAGATACTTTAGGGTCATGAGGACACAAGCCCACACAGGGAACACAGAATGCAACACCTGTTGGGGGGCAAAGTGAAGACACCTGCCGCGTCACTCACTGGTTAAACATCATCACCACCTCCTAACCTCCCGCACTTTGTCCAAGGCCTCCCACTTGTAACCCCGCATTATGTGGACGGCTCCGGGATTTAATGTGTCCCAGATACTGTACAGGCATCTGCTCTCCACCTCCAGCCAGCTCACCTGAATGCCCGGCACCAGCTTCAGCAGCAGCATGTATGTATAAAACCACATACACTCACTCGCTCACTCTCTCACACACACACACTCTCTCTCTTTTCGGTCACTGCAATATGAACATAGACAGCTATCCTGCTCCCCTATCCAATCCAGCAGAGTGAGCTCTCAGACACAGCCAAGCCCGGTCATACAATTGGGGGGGAGTCTCAGGGTGCAGTATACAGGACGGGTGCTTACATTGTGGCTGTATATGACAGTCTTGTGGTTACACTGTGCGGAATAAGTGCATGTGTGATCAAACAGGCACCAGTTACACTCCCAGGGGCTGGTCACCCCCACTCCCCCTGACACTTGTAAGCCAAACCCAGCAGTCACAGTTCTGATCCACATCCCAATCTCCCCTCCTAGCTCTCCCCCTCCAGCGGACGCGTTGAAGCCGCCAATTTTTTCTCTCACAATCCGGTTATAATGCGGTTGAATTATGTGGATCCCAAGCACCACATTATAACGGGGTTCAGCAGTATAAGGGCTTACATTTATATAGTCAGACTTTAAAAGTCAAGAAAGTATGTTTTTTTCTTCTGTCATAAAACGATCAACTCTGTGGCTGATAAGCCTTGTGCCTTATGCTTGTCACTTGTCCACAGGTTTGCTGTACTTGACACCTACTGTAGTTCTTTCATATTTGCTTTGTATTATAATTATTTATGGTCCAATGTCTATTTGCTCACTACTGGATGTAAAGCACTGAGAACATAACCAGTGCTATTCAGCAGTTAGATTTATACATATGTTTATAACACTGTGAAAGGTTGTGTCCCAGCCTTTGTTTAAAGAAGCCGCAGCATCAGACCCTGGGAAGAATGGAAGAGGCTTTTGCTGTTCTCTGAACCTTCTTTTTATTAGGTACAGGCATACCCCGCATTAACGTACGCATTGGGACCGGAGCATGTATGTAAAGCGAAAATGTACTTAAAGTGAAGCACTGCCTTTTCCCCACTTATTGATGCATGTACTGTACTGCAATCGTCATAACTGATGTAAATAACGCATTTGTAACAGGCTCTATAGTCTCCCCGCTTGCGCACAGCTTCGGTACAGGTAGGGAGCCGGTATTGCTGTTCAGGACATGCTGACAGGCGCATGCGTGAGCTGCCGTTTGCCTATTGGGCGGTATGTACTTACTCGCGAGTGTACTTAAAGTGAGTGTACTTAAAGCGGGGTATGCCTGTATTCCACATGCAGGTGTACAACAACCAGTTCCCCCAGCATGATGTCTCCATGCAGAGAGTAGCCAGCAATATCTGCATTAGAAAGTTTGCATCCTTTCACTGAAGTTCCACAGACATCCTCATATCGCATAGCAGCAACAATGAGTGCAGAAAAAGAACAACCTCCTATCACACAGCAACAACAAGGAGTGCAGCAGAACCCAGGGAAAGAAACCCCCTCCCTTTTATTACTGGTTAATTTGGACCAAACCAAATTAAGTATATCACACAGGGGAGTTGTCTCCCAAAACTTACACAATTAGCAAACATAATACACTTCACACAACATACAATTTTCTATAGCAAGCCCCAAAAACAGTACCTTGTATTGCTGAAATCTGCAGATACAAATAGCACATGCTTCAGCTACAGTAGTAATGAGATAAAGGCACACATTTCCTTACACTGAATGTTCTTCCATTGTGAAAGGGCTTCCATGTGCATTTTAAAACTTTGTGCAAAATATTTAGCTAATCTCTATTGTCAATCATTTGACATTCACATATACCTGTATATGTATTCAGCCACTACTAATAGTATTATGTGTTTATTTTCAGAGAGGAATGGCAGGTAAAGGAAGACAAAGTAAGAAGAGCCATCAAACAGGTTGTAAAATGGGATGTTTCTAAAGACAATCCTCTAGACCCTGTCGTCTTGCCACAAGTGGATTGTGTGCTTTGCCTTTGGTCCTTAAATGTTATTAGCAGAGATAAGGATGATTACCGGAGCAACCTGAGAAAATGTGCATCACTACTGAAGATTGGGGGTCACCTGTTACTCATTGTGGGGTTAAATATAACATATTATACAGTTAATGAGAAAAAGTTCTTCACCATGTCAGTTGATGAAAAGTTTTTAAGAGAGGCTCTCAAGGATGCAGGGTACGTCATTGAGAATATGGATCTGCTACCCAGCAGAAAGGGCTGTGATATGGTAGATTATGAACACCTTGTGTATTTTATAGTGTGCAAGGAGAGGGAGGTTTAATTGTCTAATTCTGCAAAATGTATATTTACATAGGAGAGATAATTTACAATAGGTATTTATTAATACATGATTCCACCAGTTTCTGGTTAATGTCCAATGAAAACTTTCAAAATATACCCTAATAGACAAATATGCTATTGCTTTTTCCCGGTCACATACAGTAAGATACATATCACATTAAAGTAATAAATGTTTTACTTACCCTTGCCAGGATGAATGTGTCCTCCTTTTCTGCCTGAACATGTAAGGTCCAATACACAACCATTAAAACTCCAGTAACCCCTTAATTACATTAAAAACATTACCCAGCCAGCATATTGTAAATAAACGTTATACTTACCCCTACCTTATCTGGCCCTTCGTGTCTTCAATGGGCACTGACAGTAAAATAAAAAAAAAACTAAGTAGAGGCATGTAACCCCTTAATTACATTAGCAGTTATTAACCGCTATAATTATTAAGGGGTTAACCTCCCCTCCAGCTAGCCACCCGGGAGACCTAACCACCATCACCAGAATAACTACCCACATTTCTCACCCCCTCTACTCATTGATTGTCACTGTGGTAAACAATACCCAAAATATGGGCAAGTATTGCCACAATGTGACAACTACCCCCTTCACCCACTTCTTCTACCCCCAACAAACCAGATACTTTGGTTTAACCCCTGCATAACAGAACAAAGAAAACCGGGCGCTTACCTAAAACTTATGGGTCAGAATTGAGGATGCAATTAAAACACTAATTCAAACCAACAGAGGAGGTCTCTCTAAATGGTAAGAGATAACACTTATGGTTCCCTCTGCTGCAACCCCAGAAGGGAACATACAAGGCCCTTGACAGAACGTAAAACAGAAGAAATAGGGGGAGCAAGGGGTTAAAACATACACACGGTAGAAGATGATGTAGAAAACTCAAACAGGGGGCAATAAAGCCTCTTAGGGAGATGGGGGACAAGATGCGGTAATAATAATATACTCACACGGCCCTGTGTACTGTAAGTAAAGGTGTATATTGGTATCTTGTGAGGTAGAACCTGACCCATCCACATTGATGGTCAGATTGGGAACAAAGGTGCAATGAAATGGTGGGATATAATAATTATAATAATAATAATAATAATAATATAATACTTATACGGCCCAGTGTAAGTAAGGGTGTTGAAAGGTTTCTGTGGGGTAAAATTTTAACCCATCCAGGCCAGTATCGAAAACGGAGCACAGGTAATTGCTGACGAGCAAGGTTTCAAATGGGGATTCCCCTTCTTAGTGCTCGCGTTCAAGCTCTTTCCTCCCCAGTTCAGCAATTAAGGGTAAGTGAGGCAAGGTATCAGCAGGGTGTCAGCATAAGGGTAAAAAATGCATTTATTCAAATATAGGACATCCACAAAAGCAATCACATATAGTACAGATCCATGGCCCACCATCGTAGCTGGGTCAATATGCCACTACTGCAAAATCTTATTTGGGAGACACCTTACAGGTTTTAAATATTTTATCAGAAGTTCAGTGTCATGAAGAATTTTTATTGGTAACCTGTGATGTCACGTCATTGTACACATCCATCAGCTCATGGGGATGGCTGTGAAGCAGTGAGAGATGCTTTGGAAGGCGATTCTTCGATCCCACATGAACAGAAAACTTTTCTGCTGGATGGGATCGAGTTTATTCTGAAGCATAACCTCTTCTGGTTTGATGGATCTATGTTCCTACAAAAATGTGGCACAGCAATGGGGACTAGGTTTGCTCCAAGTTACGCTAATATTTTTGTGGCCCATTGGGAAGAGAGTAACATCTGGTCAGGCAACCCTATTGTAGCAAACCTATTCCTATGGAAGAGATACATCGATGATGTTATCTTCATTTGGCATGGGAGCAAAGAGGATTTAGACCTCTTTTTGGGCCACATTAACAACAACCAGGTAAATTTGATTTTTACATCTGAGAGCAGTCCAATAAGCATCAACTTCCTTGAATTGACAATATATATTGAGAATAATATTATAAAAACTAAGACTACTTCAAGGAAGTCGATGCTAACAACTTTCTCCTAAATAACAGCTGCCACCACCCTAAATGGTTAAGAAACATACCTTATGGCAACTTCGTCGTATTAGACGTAATTGCACAGAGGTGGAGGTGTTCAGTGAACAAGCTAGTCTCCTGAAAGCGACATTTGAGGAGCGGGACTACCAACCAGAGGTCATTGAGAAAACTTTATTGAGGACCTTAGAGTTAACAAAGGAAGACTTTATGAAGCTAAAACCCAAAATAATTAGTACAGAATATATGGTACTGTTTGTAACACGTTATAACCGCGAAGCTGATAAAATAAGAAATATCCTAAAAAAACATTGGCACGTTCTATGCAAGGATATAGTACTACGGAATTACTTACCAGAAGTCCCACGTGTAGTTTTTAAAAGGGCTGAGAATATTAAAACGCAATTGGTTCCAAGTGTGTACAGATAAGAGATTACAGCACTGAGTACCAACTGGTTGCCTAAACCAGTAGGCTTTTTAAATTGTTTTAATTGTAAGGCCTGTAAACATGCATCAAGGGACAAACTGAATTTTAGCTCCAACATTACCAAAAAATCTTTTAAAACCAAACAATTTATAGATTGCAGAATGACAATCGTCATGTATCTGTTGGAGTGCCCGTGTGGTCTCCAGTATGTGAGCCGAACCTCAAGAAGTCTAAGGGTCCGCATACTGGAACACATAGGCAATATCAGGAGAAAATTGGTGATGAAAAGTTCAGTCCGCGCTCTGGCTCTTTAAACCTGGATTGTAGATCCCTCTCTGGTCTTTTGCAGCTATTGTGTTTTGAGATGTCTCCCCCACCTCAAAATATGGATTCCACCGGAAGACTCCGACGGCGATTCCAATGTCAGTAGAAGAAAAAAGAACACAAAAGCGCACCAAGATGAGAGATATAATATGTAATATCAAAGAAAATAATAATAGTAACTTACATATAAAATTTCTTTAATGATCCCCGGTTCAGACGTTAATCACAGGAGTAGGGCATCACACAGAGAATATAAGGGCAGTCTCAGTCCTTGGAGATCAGTCCCGCGCGCTGGGGCTGTCTCTGTTGTTGCTCCTATCCTCCACGTGTAGTAGCGTGGTGAGGAGTATAGCGCGCATGCGCTGGAACCGGAGCCCTCTATAGGTGTCCTTGGAATGCCTGTCCGTTTTTATTAACGTTTAAACGATCGGGAATGAGCAGGAACGTTGCACTTGATGTGTACCGGTGGTAGAGAGTAAAACCGCCAGCCACAACAGTCGCGACGCGTTTCGTTTACCAAAGTAAACTTCTTCAGGCAAAATCTGGGGCACCTGTTTAGGGGTCCTTTATAGGTCTGGTACTGCATGTCATTGGTTAGTACTCAATGACTGCATGGCCAATCAGGCTTGTATGCTGGTAGGGGCGGGCCAGATTGAAAAGCCCTCCCTATTTTTGGCAATCCTCCCTAATGAATTAAACTAAATAGAGTAATCATAATACATATATATAAGTATATAGGGGGATGAAACTAACTTTAAAGGGGAGCCCCATAACATGTGTCCCATATAATCAAGTGCAGTAAAGTAAAAAACAGCATAAATGACAAGGTGCATGTACATTCTAAATAACAACATTAATAACATTGATGACATATTAATAACATAAAACATGGGGAATAAAAATGGGAGAAATGGAAAAGGTGGGTAAGAAAGGAAGAAGGGGGGGAAGGGTGGGGGGAGGAAGGGATGGTAGGGGGGGGAGGAAAGGGAGGGGTGGTAGGGGGGGGGATTAAAAAACTATGAGGGAAATAAAACCACTATGATAAAAGAAGAAATGGCAAAAAATAAAAAACAGATAAAAGGTCAGATAAATATAAAAGCAACTAAAAAAGTCTAAGGGAAACAGAACCTCATATTAGACCGATGATTATTTCTAAGTATAGAATGTATATGTTCACCTCAAAAAAGGGGTTAATTCCAAATAGTCATTCAACGCCCCTGGGTACTTAGATTGCAGGGTAAAAATCCAGAATTGCTCCCTTTTCGCAATCTGAAGATCTATGTTACCAGCCCGTACATTAATTGTTATATGTTCAATGCCCATATACTTAACCCCTGTGGTACTACATTGATGGACATCCCTAAAATGCCTAAAATGCGACAATAAGTGTGTTAGTGGTTTATTGGATGCCAATAATTTGGGGATATTAGTAATATTTCTGAGGTGCTCTATTATTCTAATTTTGAGCTGACGCTTAGTACGGCCCACATACTGTAGTCCACATCCACATTGCAGGATATAAATAACATATGTGGTTAAGCAATCGATGTAGCTATTAATTTCATATCTAATATCTGTCACTTTAGATTCAAAATGATCTTGTGTGCGCATTCTTGGACAGATTTTACACCTATTGCATCTGTGGTTACCTCTAATGCCCAATATCTCCCTAAGGTCTTTCTTTTTGATGGAATCACTACCTTTAAGGAGACTTGGGGCCAAAATGGTTTTTAGATTGTTGGATCTCGTGAACACAATCGGTGGTCTTTTTGGTAAGGTTTTTGTCAAGATGGGATCCATCTGCAAAATGTACCAGTACTTGTTTAAAATGTGTTTGATCTTTCTATGAGAACTATTAAATTTTGTTACAAAATACGGTGTTTGTTTCTCATTTTTCCGTACATTATTTTTGGGGTCTGTTTCGCTTGATCCTAGATTGGGCAATGTGATAGAAGAACCATTAATCACTGGGTCCTCCATTGGTTGGATGGATGTATTCCCAGTGGAAACATGTTTCTGGGAGCTTTTTTCGGACATGCGCAGTAGCGCCGTATACCCTCTATTTTCCTGATACTCCCTGATGGTGGCACGCAGGAGCAAGCGAGGAGAGTGGGTCCCAAACCGGAGAAGCAGGTGAAGTATCATACCCTTCCCCCTGCACCGGTTGCCTCTGTGGCCCTGCATAGCTCCCTCGCATCACTCCAGTGTCTGATTCTTCCAGACCTGTGTAATTGCACCAAAGCGCACGACAGACCCCTTGGCATTTGCACTAATTAGAAATGAACCCTAAAGGTGATAGTGACTGACCCATCATTATGATAGGAATAAATTGATTGGGATTGAAGCTTTGAATAACCATAAAATGTGAAGTAGCAATATTTAAGTTAAGAGCATAGAATAGAGTTGGAAGCAGCTCCTCTGTGCACTGGTTTGGTAGTATGAGTATTTCTGTGACACCAGTGAAGCAAAGTGAATGGAATGATCATATGCAATAAACCCTCTTAATTATCACTAATACGCTGATTTAGGGGTCTATATAAACTGCTAGGACCCCTTTAATTACACTTTATGAGCCTGAGGAAGCCGTTTTCACGGCGAAACGCGTTGCTATAAATCTTTGTGTGTTTTTGATCTACGGAGGCTTCCGTAGCTTGTGGAAGCAGTTGCAGTCACAGCCGAGCCAAACAGAAGTTAATATCTCTCTATACTCTGGACGCGGAGAGCAGGCTACCTATGAAGTGACGCGTGACCCAGCTACGGTGGTGGGCCAGGGATCTGTACTGTATGTGAGTGCTTTTGTGGATGTCCTTTATTTGAATAAATACATTTTTTACCCTTATGCTGACACCCTGCTGATACCTTGCCTCACTTACCCTTAATTGCTGAACTGGGGAGGAAAGAGCTTGAACGCGAGCACTAAGAAGGGGAATCCCCATTTGAAACCTTGCTCGTCAGCAATTACCTGTGCCCCGTTTTCGATACCGGCCTGGATGGGTTAAAATTTTACCCCCCAGAAACCTTTCAACACCCTTACTTACACTGGGCCGTGTAAGTATTATATTATTATTATTATTATATCCCACCATTTCATTGCACCTTTGTTCCCAATCTGACCATTAATATGGATGGGTCAGGTTCTACCTCACAAGATACCAATATACACCTTTACTTACAGTACACAGGGCCGTGTGAGTATATTATTATTACCGCATCTTGTCCCCCATCTCCCTAAGAGGCTTTATTGCCCCCTGTTTGAGTTTTCTACATCATCTTCTACCGTGTGTATGTTTTAACCCCTTGCTCCCCCTATTTCTTCTGTTTAACCCTTGCAAAAACCTAGTACAGTAGAGGCAGCGATTATTCTAACAAAAACCAGTGGCAATTCCCCAAAAAACCCAGGAAACACCCAGGTACATTCTGAATACATGCCTTAAACTTTCCTTAAACTAGCCTCAGCATTTCTGCATTGATTAATGGCCTATCAGATTAACAGCGGGGGGTCCCTGGCAGTCCCATTCAAACTGAATTGGACTGCCAGGGATCCCTGCTGTGTTAATCCTATGGGTCGTTAGTCAATGCAGAAATGCCTTAAACGTGCCTCAAACTAGCCCAGAACGTATCCAGCACATACCCAGCACATACCCAGAATGTAACACGGCTAGTTTACAGCAAATGTTAGAATAAACGTTGCCTCTACTGTAGTAAGCCGCTAAGGTAATGAAGCTGTTTTTATTTTATTTTAATGACATAGAATTGAAGCCTGGGATCTCGGGAGCTGAACCACATTAATTTTAACCGCAGGAACCCACTGCTTCCCGAGTTACTGGTACGGGCTGCCGGAATCTCCCTGCATGTTTAAATCACCTGCATGCAACATGTGACTGGAACATTTAAACACACAGGATGTACTGGCACCCCATAGCAGAGACTGTAACTCGGGAAGCAAAGGTCTCCGGAGCTGACATTAATGTTATTCAGCTCCAGAGACCCCCTATAAAATAAAAGCAGTGCGATCGCCTGTTAGAGATGCATAGAGAGAGAAATTGATTTTATTTACTCGCAATCTGCGTCTCTTACAGACTGATGTGGCCGGTGGGTTTGACATAGCGTGAGCCCCATTCTGACGCATGGACCCCCGCTATGTTAATCCTGATCGGCCATTAGTCTGGTCACAGTGATTGGCGAGCATGCCATACCAGTATCGTACCCTTGGCAGTTTCCGCGCCAACTGAGTGACCAACCATCGTATTACATCTCTGTGTGCTTGCTTATAACATAAAATAAATTGTAAGATTCATTGGAATAACAAATGTCTGGAAAACTGCATTCAGGGGCTGGGGAATTGTTGAGGAAACTTTACTTTATTTTTTCTGACTCATGTTTTGTTGAACGCTGAAATATTCCTGCTAAAAATATAACGTTTTACTGCTAAAATCTTATTATAAAATAAATGATTTCCAAATACAATATGTAATGTCCTTTCCTTTTTCCCATTCCTAAGGATCAAAATGGTTGCATACAAGTTTTGTTTGGAAAGACATACATCCTCAGGGCTCAACCTCAGTATTGTGTATAATTAGAATAAGATCCGCAGTACATACTAAGCCCATAAAGTGTGTAGGGAGCATATACATGAAATGAAAGAAATGTCCATTCTAGAAACAAGTGTATATTCTAAACATATTGTACAATATGTGGATTACACAGACTTCAGGCAACTGCTTAAACCACATGGCTACCTTACTACTGTCAGTTTCCACATGCATCCTTTGTAAAGACTTGAGGTGGTTGACATATTTGGCAGATTTTGATCCATCTCAGATCGTCCGGTTCCTACAGTCTGCGGATTTCGGCTTATTAGTCATTAAAAGGCGAATCCACCTTTTTTTCAATGCTGGCAATCCGCTTGATGGATAGATAATTCTGTAAGTGTTCCAGGCTTTGGCTAGAACCCATCCTTACCTGGTTGTTGTGGACATTTTGATTACTGGCATCCTGCTTTATTGCTGCACCTGTTCAAGGGCTGAAATAGCAGCCAGTGACTTCCAGCCCCTGCCTGAGCATTGTACAGTAGAGGCAACGTTTATTCTAACATTTGCCGTAAACTAGCCAAGTTACATTCTGGGTATGTGCTGGGTATGTGCTGGGTATGTTCCGGGCTAGTTTGAGGCACGTTTAAGGCATTTCTGCAGGATTAACACAGCAGGGATCCCTGGCAGTCCCATTCAGTTTGAATAGGACTGCCAGGGACCCCGCTGTTAATCTGTTAGGCCATTAATCAATGCAGAAATGCTGGGGCTAGTTTAAGGAAAGTTTTAGGCATGTATTCAGAATGTACCTGGGTGTTTCCTGGGTTTTTCCTGGCCACCTGGGTTTCCTGGCCACCTGGGGTTCTAGTTACTGAACCTTCCTTGTTTGTGAGCCTTCCCTGTTCCTGAGGCTAGCCTGTTGCGGTGCCTAGCCTCTTGCTGTGCCTAGCCTGTTGCTGAGCCTTCCTCCTTCGTGAGCCATCCCTGTGGCTTCCCTGTTCCAGAGGCTAGCCTATTGCTGTGGCTAGCCTGTTCATTTTGAATCCCTGTTGCATACCACGGACCATAACCCTGACCTTGCAGCCTGCCGACTGCTCTGACCTTGCCCACTGGACTTTGCCCACTGTTGCCAGCCCTGACCTCCTACCTGCTTACTGACTTCGGATACTCTAACGGGACTCTGTCCCTGGTCTCTGGTCGGTTAATTTGAATTCATACCTCAGCCCTGCGTGTCTGCTTCCGGATTGGAGACGAGCACCGTCACAAATTCACACCAAAAAACATAATCTGTGATCCCTTTGGGAAATGTGGGACCCAGCTGATCCACTAAACAATAACCAGACATTTAACCAGCTGTTAATGATGGTACATTCAGTGACGTGGGCTCTGCCAGTGCCTAGTACCCCACGTGTGACCTTCATGTATCACGCGTTTTGGTGATTAGTCAACGTGAATATATGGCAGCAGTTATTATTATTATTAATATTATTATTTATATTACTGTGAATTTTTTTTGTGGATAATCAATGTGATAAACTAAATGTGTCCCAAATTGAGTTCCTGTATTTTCTCTCCCTGTGATGCACCTAGTGGGTTGTGGAAGATCTCACTTTAATGAACGCACCATCAATCACAGCTGGTTAAATGTCTGGATGACAGTGGCGGCAGGACAAACAATAGCAGCAGAAATCACTGGCTGCCATTACTGTACATAATATTGTAGCTCTATATATTACAAAAGTGAAGTAAAATAATTACATCAACCTGTCTAATAGTAGAAGTACCGTCTTTGAATAAATATTTGTAAAAGTACAGATGTGTCCACACTTACTGTTTTTGATTGTGCGATCGCTCGAAGTCGTTGGATCGCAATGAAGCCGTCTGTGATCGCGGCCCTGAAAACAGTAAGTGACCCTGGAAAATTAATACTGCATGGTCCGTGCTTCTGAATGGGAGCCTGCACTGAATACATTTGGGCCATTTGCAGGGACAGTAAACCAATGCTCACTTTTTAGAAGAGCTACACCTCTGCCTTCCCATCTGCAGCCATCCGGATCCATTTCCCGGTAGTGTTGAAGGTAAGAGATTCAGGGCTGTGAAGTATTTTCTTCCTCCTAGATGACATAGATGTCCGAATAGGGGTCTTGACATCATGAGTGGGAGGCTGTATGACCATATTTGATCATCGACATCATGAAGGGCTTGGACAGTGTTACATGTTCTTCCCATACCCCCTTGATGATGTTGATGACCGAATATGTGAATCCTCCCGGTCTGCAAGACTCGCTGTTTTTGTGGCTATGGATGGGCCATGGATATCAGCATGTTTGCAGATGACCCAGAAATCAGTCCTGGTAAATGAATGTAATGAAGGGGTTAACCCATTATGCAACCCTCCTGGGAGGCCTAACTACCCACCCTGAGGCAACTACAGTCCACCCACCCCCTCTACCACCAGCAAACCGTAACCCCTTCATTTCTCTAGCGGTTAGCCACTAAGGTACTGAAACTTGGCTGTAATTTTATTTTTATTCTATAGGATCACCGGAGTTGAAATCTCTTGACATCTCGATTCCGATGTCACCACCTTTTAGGTGGCGGGAAAAACTAATGTGAGTTTAAGGTGCAATGAGTCGCAGACAGATTTCCCTGGGCCAAGGACAAGAGTGACGTTTGGGCCCCCCCCAATGTCGACAGTCTTTCGAGCCATCAACCCCCCATTTCACACCTCATGAGGCCCTCTTTTCCCCCCTCTTACCATGTATTTCTCTCCCCTCCGTTTCACTCCCTCTTCCTCACTTACCCCTTCTCACTCTCCCCCACACCAATTACCAAACTCTCGCTCAATCTCCCCACCTCGCATGTATTTCTCTTCCCTGCGTCTCACTCTTACTTCCTCTTTTCCTCACTCACTCCCTCACCCCCCATTTCTCCTCTCACTCACCCCTACTCTCCATCAATTACCCCACTCTGACTCAATACCCCCTCCCCTTAAACAATTTCCATACAAAATACATACCAAAGAAAAATCCCCAAATACAAAAAAAAATCACACCCCCCATATACATGCAAAAAAAACCTGCCCCCAAATAATACAAACCCCCCCACCCCAAATACATACCCCAAAAAAAACCTTCACCCCCCAAAATAAATACCAAACTCCCCTCCAACCCCCAAATATATAGATATATATATAATTTCCACTGACCAAATACAACATAAAAAAACCTCCAACCCCCAAATACTGTACATATACTGTATATAAAAAACACCCCCAAATACATGTAAAAAATGCACCACCCCAATACATATAAAAAAATACACCCACCCCCCAATACATATAAAACATACACTTAACCCACCAATACATAAAAAATACACCCCAATACATATAATAAATACACCCACCCCCACAATACATATAAAACATACACTTAACCCACCAATACATAAAAAGTACACCCACCTCACCAATACATATAAAAAATACACCCACTCCCCAAATACATATATAAATTCACTCACCACCCAATACATATAAAAAATACACCCATCCCGCAATACATATAAAAAAATACACCCCCCCATATACATATCAAACATACACCCTCCCTCAATACATATTAGAAATATACCCACCCCAAGACATATAAAAATACACCCCTAATACATATTAAACATACACCCTCCCCAATACATATTAGAAATACCCCCACCACAATACATATAAAAAATAAACCCCTAATACATAAAAAATCACCAACCCCACCAATACATACAAAAAAAAACACCCAACCCACCAATACATATAAAAAATACACCCACCACCCTACATATATAAAAAGTACACCCATCAACCAATACATATAAAAAATACATGAACCCCACCAATACATCTTGGGGATGGTATCCGGCCTCTGGCCGTGCCGTGTGGCTGCAGAGAGCCCTGCGGCCAGACAAAGCAATTGCCACCGGTCTCCAGCTCTCCCCCAGCTGAGGGTCTCCTGCACTCTGTCCCACACCGAGCTTCTAATTTCAGCATGCTCTGGGCCTCACCCTTACTCCGGGGCGCAGCAGAAGCTTCCGGCAGGCTGATGCCAGAAAGGCCCGGCGTGTGCCAGCATTAGATCTGCCCCTGTTGCTGGGGGCAAGCCCCCGCAGCCACCAAGCCCAGGACACTTGTCCTGGTTCCTCCCCCCTGTTGGCGGCAATGTGCATATTGAAGCTTCGTGAATAGCAGTTGCTGGCAAATAATACGAGTTTGGGCTTTTTTGGAGCTACCGCATGTTCTAACGCTTGTTAAAAAGCAGTTTTCCATCAATTTTGACATGTTATCGAAGCTTTCTGAATAGCTACACATGCAAAATCATTTGGAGAGTTCACCTGACAAGCGTTAAGTCATTTATCAAAGCTACCCGAATAGGCCCCTAAATTTCATTCCTACTTAACAAAACACGTCAAAGGCAATTTCTGTTATATAAAGATATAATGGTTATTTATTAAAATCTTTGTGACGGAACGGCCTTGTCTGTATGTTCAGAAAAGAGCTTACACACCACTTTCTTGCAATGAAAAGTGTTTTATTTCCCTTTCCAGGGAAGCAGGTTGCAGTTGCACAGAGAATAAAGCAATGAAAGTAAATGGCATCAGTCTGCAGCAAAAACATTATTCCTTAGTTCCAGGCACACAACAGGGAGTTCAGTCTCTCCCCTCAGCCAGGCTGCAACCTGTTTCCTCACAGGTTGAGAGCAAAATAATAGCCTTGAAGAAATCTGCTTTCTTCCTTTTAAACCTCCCCTTTCCAATCAGCTAGCAGAACTACCAGCTAGGGGGTGGTTCTTTTGGTCTGCTAAAGTGAGAGAGTTTTTTTAACCTCTTGTATACTACCTCACAGTCTTCCAGTTGCATTAATAGCAGTAATGTTATCAAAGAGAAATATTGTGGGATAATAGAATAATTAACAGCTGCGGTAAGGCCTGAAAAAAGTTAATATCTACCCGTCTGGATCCAAAAGAGTACATTTTCTAATACACACAGACGCTGGTAATGGGAAACATTTGTCTCCTGCAAGAGAGGGTTTGAGGATTGGTGATATAATTCATTGTGCAGCTGGAAAATGGGAGCTGGATAAACAGCATTGAATTCTAAATAAATTTAATATAATATGGAGAAACTGTCATGTCAATTTTTATTTTTCCTCTGAAACTCGTCTTTTTTCTTAGAGGAATGAATAGATACATTTTAATATACATATGACACCTTTCACCTTTCACAGTTGTGTTGGGTTATGGCTTAATCACCCCACAATCCCAGATCAAGGCTCCCTTGGATAACACTCAGCAGGAATGGTTAACTAAACATGTTTTATTGACCAACAAACTCATAGGCCAGTTTGACTTTACAGGTCTTTTTAAAATATATGTAAACCCGTTGTGCAACAGATTCTACATTTTTTGAATATTTTAATGTCATTATCCTGACAATGGTAAATCCAGTGCCAGCCTTAGGCCAAGGCATTTGGGCCCAGAGCTTATGGGAGGGCCCCACATTCCCTCCTCTCCACTTCCTCTCTACATCCAACTTCTGCCTGGAGGAATGAACCAAAGGAGGCAATGCGAACCCTCCTGACCGACCCAGGACTGCTTATCATCCCAAGGTAAGAGAGAGAGGTGTGTGTGTTGAGAGGGCTGGGTGGTCTTACCTTCTCCGGAGAGACCCTCCTCCTGCAGCAGTCTGTTGTTATGATGACCTGACCTCAAATGACAACGCATTGTCATGACAACATGATGTAGCATGATGTGATGTCACATGCTGCCAGGACATCATGATGCCTCTCACTTAAATGTTGCAGCATGTACCCAGCATGTACCTGAGTCATGTTGGTGATAGCCCCAGATTTGCCCCAGATTTTCAAGGCAAGTTTTAGAATACTCGTCGTCGCACCTGAATGTGTGTAACGCATCTCATTCAAACTATAATTGCTGCTTGGATTAATACAATACAAATGTTCTACATACTATACAACACATGTGCTATCATTTACTCTAAAGTGGCTTATTAGGCTGCCTATTTAAAAGATACAAGGAAACACTTACCTTCGAGGGGGAAATTAATGTCATTGCGAACTGTGGTTTGATGGAGTACTTTGTGAGGAGGAGGGAGATTCTATTACAATTAAGGATGAGGAGAGAGGAGATAGAGGAGAGAGAGGAGAGAGAGGAGATTGAGGGAGTTACAATTCCCTGTAAGGTATGAATTGGAGCCCCGACAATTCCGACAAAGATGCTATGTAGAGGGGTTAAGTGAGACTGAGGTCATTAGCCGCTATCAATTGAGCTCAGCGGCTATCTTTGAACTCTATGAGGAGTTAAGAGAAGATTTAGAGCCATCAACAGACAGGAGTCATACAGTGCCTGGTTTTGTTAAATTGCTGAGCTCATTACATTTTCTTGCTTCTACGTCTTTTCAAACAACTGTGGGCATAGTAAACAGGGATTCACAAACAGTTTAGGCAGTTTCTATGTGCCTAAGAAAAAAGGGTGGTGTGAATAGCGCTAAACAATATATAAATTATACAATGCAAACACAATGTGAAAAATTATAAAGGACGGCTGCCAGGAAAACCTAACCCAAACACAGTTAGTAAAACACAGAAATAACAATACAGACCGGCGCCTCAAAGTCCAAAACTGAAATGAGTCCAAAGATGTGCTGCAGTGTCCAAAAACGCTGATCCGGTAGAAGGACTGCAAACTCCACAGCAGCACACGTAGTATCATGCAAGGGAGATAAAGAGATAAAGAGAAAGATCATAGCGTGACACTGCAGACTATAATATCATATAACTCATACAAACAGGACATACATGACAAACAACACTAACAGAAAGGCTGACACTATAACAGAGATTTATTTAGACAATACTAAAAACAAGAGGAGCTTTGGAGCGGGTCTAGGATCCAGTGTGGTAAAACTGGAATCCTACTTACAGCAATCCAGAAGGGTTCAAGCGGTGTGTATACTGTGCAGTTCTTTATTCAGCTTATCCTCGGCGCGTGGTGCTGCTGTAATGGCCGCCGGCGCTTCCTCCGGTTACTCTCGGGCTCAGCGTCCCTGCAGGCCAAACCTCGCGAGATTTCCCGTCAACCGTGACGTCACTCGCTAGGTGGAGCTACTCGCCGCCGCTTTCTCCTGTATCGCACGTCTACACCGTTCGCTCGAGCTGTGACTGGGTGCTGTGACCTGCTCCTTTGATGCTCTCTTCCAAATGATCTCTAAAAACACCCAACGCGTTTCGTGCGCATGCGCACTTCTTCAGGGGTGATTAGCACAGTCCATGGTTGCCTTTTGTAATGGCAGGTACAGTCCAATTGGTGGAATTAAAATGTCTTTACACATTCGTTTTCAGCAATAGTAATTGGCTGATTGACCTGTCAATCATGGTTGTGCTAAGCTATGGCAGCCTTACATATAAACAACATACACAACATTTAACAAAAATCATGCAAACATAAAACAGATCAAGCATGTTGTCCTGACATATAAAGTATGAAATTGGTGTAAATGACTCCAAGTAGTTAATTATCCTACATCCTTGTTACAAAGCTTGCACCGGAAACTACATGTATTTAAAATCTAAGATGCAGTAAAGGTGTCTTATATGAATATTACAATTACTTTTAAAAATCCAAATTGTTAAAACACTTATTAAATGAATTGGTGAGTGACTCTCTCAGATTACAAGGTTGATAAAAACTTTAAATAAATACTTATAAATTAAAAACCGTGATATTATTATGAGTATATATAAAACTATTATTTAAGAAAGACACCTAGATCGAAGTCTATGTTTAGTCCATTTGGGGACAGGGTTTTCAGCTCATAGATCCAGTAGGCTTCACGCCTACTCATCTGTTGTAGCTGATTTCCCCCTCTCCATTGCACTTGTGTGCTTTCTATTGCCTGACATCTCAGCCCAGCAGGGTTTTTGTTATGATGCACGCTGAAATGGTGCGAAACACTGTGTGTGGCTAATCCTCGTCTAATGTTATAGATGTGCTCGTAAATTCTTCGTTGATAGCACCTGCCAGTCCTGCCCACATATTGTAGGCCACACGGGCACTGCAGTAAATTATTTTCACCAAA
Source organism: Ascaphus truei (assembly GCF_040206685.1). Taxonomy (NCBI): domain Eukaryota; kingdom Metazoa; phylum Chordata; class Amphibia; order Anura; family Ascaphidae; genus Ascaphus; species Ascaphus truei. Next base: position 38,401,143 of record NC_134488.1, on the reverse strand, counting down.
GCAGCAAATTTAAAGACACGTCTAGCCCCTAGTTGCCCTCTTGACAACAACAAAATAATGAGAGTTAGTAAAAATAAGGGCTTTTTTACATGTGCGAATTGTACAGCCTGTACTTTCAGCAACAGCATGAAAACATTTAAATCTAATGTAACAGATAAAATTTACAATATAAAAACATTTATGAACTGCCACTCCACATTCGTGATTTATTTACTGCAGTGCCCGTGTGGCCTACAATATGTGGGCAGGACTGGCAGGTGCTATCAACAAAGAATTTACGAGCACATCTATAACATTAGACGAGGATTAGCCACACACAGTGTTTCGCACCATTTCAGCATGCATCATAACAAAAACCCTGCTGGGCTGAGATGTCAGGCAATAGAAAGCACACAAGTGCAATGGAGAGGGGGAAATCAGCTACAACAGATGAGTAGGCGTGAAGCCTACTGGATCTATGAGCTGAAAACCCTGTCCCCAAATGGACTAAACATAGACTTCGATCTAGGTGTCTTTCTTAAATAATAGTTTTATATATACTCATAATAATATCACGTTTTTTAATTTATAAGTATTTATTTAAAGTTTTTATCAACCTTGTAATCTGAGAGAGTCACTCACCAATTCATTTAATAAGTGTTTTAACAATTTGGATTTTTAAAAGTAATTGTAATATTCATATAAGACACCTTTACTGCATCTTAGATTTTAAATACATGTAGTTTCCGGTGCAAGCTTTGTAACAAGGATGTAGGATAATTAACTACTTGGAGTCATTTACACCAATTTCATACTTTATATGTCAGGACAACATGCTTGATCTGTTTTATGTTTGCATGATTTTTGTTAAATGTTGTGTATGTTGTTTATATGTAAGGCTGCCATAGCTTAGCACAACCATGATTGACAGGTCAATCAGCCAATTACTATTGCTGAAAACGAATGTGTAAAGACATTTTAATTCCACCAATTGGACTGTACCTGCCATTACAAAAGGCAACCATGGACTGTGCTAATCACCCCTGAAGAAGTGCGCATGCGCACGAAACGCGTTGGGTGTTTTTAGAGATCATTTGGAAGAGAGCATCAAAGGAGCAGGTCACAGCACCCAGTCACAGCTCGAGCGAACGGTGTAGACGTGCGATACAGGAGAAAGCGGCGGCGAGTAGCTCCACCTAGCGAGTGACGTCACGGTTGACGGGAAATCTCGCGAGGTTTGGCCTGCAGGGACGCTGAGCCCGAGAGTAACCGGAGGAAGCGCCGGCGGCCATTACAGCAGCACCACGCGCCGAGGATAAGCTGAATAAAGAACTGCACAGTATACACACCGCTTGAACCCTTCTGGATTGCTGTAAGTAGGATTCCAGTTTTACCACACTGGATCCTAGACCCGCTCCAAAGCTCCTCTTGTTTTTAGTATTGTCTAAATAAATCTCTGTTATAGTGTCAGCCTTTCTGTTAGTGTTGTTTGTCATGTATGTCCTGTTTGTATGAGTTATATGATATTATAGTCTGCAGTGTCACGCTATGATCTTTCTCTTTATCTCTTTATCTCCCTTGCATGATACTACGTGTGCTGCTGTGGAGTTTGCAGTCCTTCTACCGGATCAGCGTTTTTGGACACTGCAGCACATCTTTGGACTCATTTCAGTTTCTATGTGCACTGACTAGACGTGCTAGTGATTATATATATTTTCCTAGCGAGCAGACAGAGTGGCAGGCACTGAAGTCTGTATTTTATAATGTAACAGGGCTACCCAATGTGATGGGTGCTATCGATTGCTCACATGTTGTGCTGATCCTGCTACGTGAAGGCAAGAGGCGTTTCCGTAACAGGAAACATTAACACTCGCTTAATGTGCAAGTCGTATGTGACGCACACATGAAAATTCTGAGTGTAGTAGCACTATTCCCAGGTGCCTGCCACAATTCCCATATCCTGCAGAACTCATCAGCCTTCCGTACATTTGAAGCAGGGGAATTTGAGGATGGTTGGCTATTGGGTCAGTCAATGTTATACAAGCTGCACTTATATGTAAATTTCATGTAGAGGTTAATGTTTCATTATGTTTTGCTAATATATAACGTAACCACAAATTACTTGTTACATTTGCAATTTGTTATGTTACATTCAAAATATATCATCCATGTTATGCAGCTTTAAATAGTCTTCAATTATTAATCACAACAGGGAATTCCACATTGCACATTCCACATTGCAGTATTAATACTGTAGCAATCAGGTGTCATTTTATGTTTATAATGTTCAACGGATGTTGTAATTACAATACAGGCATACCCCGGTTTAAGGACACTCACTGTAAGTACACTCGCAAGTAAGGACATATCGCCCAATAAGCAAACGGCAGCTCACGCATGCGCCTGACAGCACGTCCTGATCAGCAATACCAGCTTCCTACCTGTACCGAAGCTGTGCGCAAGCGGGGAGACTATAGAGCCTGTTACAAATGGGTTATTTACATCAGTTTTGCACGTATATGATGATTTAATTAACGTACATGCATCGATAAGTGGGAAAAAGATAGTGCTTCACTTTAAGTACATTTTCGCTTTACATACATGCTCTGGACCCATTGCGTACTTCAATGTGGGGTATGCCTGTATGTCTAAGGTAATTATTCAAGAATTTTGTATTGTAATGGCATATGTGTGGTATTTTCTTAACTCTGTTTCATGTACTAGGACATGGCAATAGGCAATGTTTGGAATATATGTTACATATTAGCTTAACATTCATGTATTTTAGTTCTCTTATAGTTGACTCAAGATATGGAAACTGGCCATGGCTTCTGACCCCACTGGGTAATACTCTGCACAGGAATAATATAATGCGACCCACATATCCACCCTTTTGGTGATTGCGAGGATATTTGGACTGTTGAAATGTTACTTCAGATGTCTTGATAGAGCTGGTGGGGCCCTACAGTATTCGCCACAGAAGGTTTGTGACACAGTGATTTGTTGTTGCATTCTGCACAACATTGCACTACATCACAATCTGCAAGGCAACATTCAGGAGGATCTAACGGAGGGTCCTCCAATGGCTCCTGCAGGGGTTAGGGAGCATACAGCCAGTGGGATGGAGAACTGCAGGACTTTAATCGAAAATTATTTCACATCTAAAATTTTCATTTACATATTAGATAATCTAGACTCATCTTGTGATGTGTGTCACATATTATTGTGGGTATCTAATCATAGGATCCTCCTCTCTCGAAATTCGAGTGCACACTTTGTACTGAATTATCACAAGTTCATCTGACAACGGTATGAGTGTTTAACACATTTGTCCTTCTCTAAAGCATCTTTCCCCGTTGTACTATGTGCATGATACAATGCTGAATGTTGTGCATTAAGCTTAGAGATATTGCTATAGTGATGAATATTCATAGAATTTATTATATTTATTCCTACAAACAACTGTACATTAAAACATATCTAATTTAAAAAAAAATATTTACACTTAATTTTTACCATTATATACTTTACTATAATTAGTTAGGAGTTGTTGTAAAAGCAACACATAGCCAAATGAATAAATATCAAATGCCAATCAAACAATTGAATGGTAGTGTATACATGATGCTAATCTGTGTATCATGTAAAACTATGCCAATAAATGCTCAAAATAAAAGAAACAATTACAAACAAGATACTATGCCATCCAAACAATAATAAAATAAAAACTAAACAAGCAGTAAACCAAAAAAAAATACTCCAATCCAAAATTAAATGACACAATTCACTATTAAAACAACAAATTCAAACCTTTCTGAAATACATTAAAGCTCAAAATAGCACATCAGCAAAAATCTAACATACAAAAAGAAGCCACTCTTAAAAAGCAAGCCCCCCTGAAATAAACTATTGAAAACACCACTTAAAGTTTCATCTAACAAATCTAACTAAATAAAAATAAAAATTACATTGCACACACATTTCAAAACAACCATCAAAGTACATTTAAAATACATTAAAACAAGCCAATAAAGCATTTGCAATATAAGCATTGATTGTCCCTGTGTAAATATAAACAATTAGGTCTGGAAATAATTGGACACTTACACCATTTTCATAATTTTGTCTCTGTATGCCACCACAATGGATTTGAAATGAAACAACATGAGATGCAATAGAAGTGCTGACTTTCAGCTTTAATTCAAAGGGTTGAACAAAAAGATTGTATGAAACTTTTAGAAATTGCAACCATTTCCATACTCAGTCTTATTAATTCAAATTTAATTGGACAAATTAACACAATCATAAATAAAATGTTGATTTTTAATATTTTGTCGAGAATCCTTTGCAGGCAATGACTGCTTGAAGTCTTGAACAAATGGACATCACCAAACGCTGGGTTTCCTCCAGTGTGATGCTTTGCCAGGCCTTTACTACAGCTGTCTTCAGCTGTTGTTTGTTCGTGGGTCTTTCTGAATTAAATTTTGTCTTCAGCAAGTGAAATGCATGCTCAATCGGGTTGAGATCAGGTGATTGACTCGGTCATTGCAGAATATTCCACTGCTTTGCCTTAAAAAACTCCTGGGTTGCTTTCGCAGTATGTTTTGGGTCACTGTCCATCTGTAAAGTGAAGCGCCGTCCAATCAACTTTGCTGAATTTGGCTGAATCTGAGCAGACAATATATCCCTATACACTTCAGAATTCATCCGGCTTCTTCTGTCTTCTGTCACATCATCAATAAACACTAATAACCCAGAACCATTGTAAGCTATGCATGCCCAGGCCATCACACTGCCTCCACCGTGTTTTCAGATGATGTGGTATGCTTCGGATTATGAGCCGTTCCAAGCCTTTTCCATACTTTATTCTTCCCATCATTCTGGTACAGGTTGATCTTATATTCATCTGTCCAAAGAATGCTGTTCCAGAACTGGGCTGGCTTTTTTAGATATTGTTTGGCAAAGTCTAATCTGGCCTTTCTATTCATGAGGCTTATGAATGGTTTGCACCTTGTGTGAACACTCTGTATTTGCTCTTGTGAAGTCTTCTCTTTATGGTAGACTTGGATAACGATATGCCTACATTCTGGAGAGTGTTCTTCACTTGGCTGAATGTTGTGAAGCGGTATTTCTTTACCATGGAAAGGTTCTTACAAACATCCACCATTGTTTTCGGGCCTTTCTGACCAAGACCAGGAATAGGAAAGCAGGCTGTGCACAAGCCTGAGGGAGCCTCTGAGTGTTGTGGGGCTAGCTGACGTCGGGAAGCTGGAATGGTGACCGCACAGACATCCCAGGAGAAGGGATCAGCGTGGAGAGATTTCACCAGAGGATACATGCTGCAAAGCCAAATCACAAAGCTTTTGTGTTTGGCCGTTTGTGAGTGCACCTTTTATCTTTATATTTTACTTTGATAAAAACGTTATTATGCCATATTCTTCTCCTCTCTATTTCCAGTCACCATTAAGAAAAACCTGGACAAGTACATTTAGTGGGAACTAAGCACAATACAAGCATTCCCCCAGTAAATCATAGTTTCCTTTTTTTTTAATCATGGGAACGCTCTCTGCTTGATCTATTTTTTCCTGCATGGAAGTCGTGCTCAGTTTTCTTTGCTTATCTTCGTGTATGCTGTGAAGACGGACGCACACCTTATACCCCAGGACAAGGAGGCATTCATATCAGGACACTGCACTTCACGTGAGTCTTTGGCTTTTGCCCCATACACCATTTAAATTATTACTCCATGTCAATGTACTGTATATATGTCTGGACACCAAAGTGTGTTGAATCCTTACTACTGTGCTAAGTGGGATTTCTACCAGCAAAATTTGACTATATGTGGGACTGTGATATCTTTCTTTAGGTTTATATAATTCACCTAGATACCTGAGGGGTATTCCATTTGGGGAACTTTGAAAATTAGGAGCTACATCAAGCAATATTTGCCTATGTGTTTTTTCGAGCACCACACAGCGTTTTTTGATAGACAAAAATAAAATTCAGTTTGATCCAAGGTTAATATTGTTCTCATGATTTTGGAGGAGTCATATTTGAATGTTAAAAGGACTTAAAAGTACATACTGTACAAGACATACAATATCCAACATCACATCAGAGGCATCAGAAGGATTATACTAAAGACAATGGATTCCAGCCTCCACAAACATTATCATGATGAAGAATTTGATCCAAACGTATTTGTAGAATCCTACTTCTGTGATGAAAATGTTCCCTTGATAGATGAAAATGTGGGATTCCCTTTGAAATTAATATCTATTCAGTGTGTAGTGTATTAAACACACTGCAGCTCAATAAGGTCTTAATTTACCTTTGCCATACTGACACTGATACATGCTGTTTCTTTTACTTTTAAGTAAACTATAAAACATTATAATAATCATGAGATGACTTGTGATTTATCAACTAGCAGAAAGCAAACAAATAGATTAATAGAAAATAGAATATTGTACAATATGTGCAATAGGAATCCTTGTGACCAAATAAAGTTCAGTACTTAAGTAATAATCCCTGAAGAACAGGGCATTACTGGCCAATAATAACAGCACACCACCTCTACAAACATACACACACACTGGAGCTCTATACACACAATGCAGCACCTCCTCTACACTCACTACACAGCATGCTACACCCAAAAACTCTGTTGCTACACACACATGCTACACCCATAAACAACGCTACTGACACACACACACACACACACACACACACACACACACACACACACACACACACACACACACACACACACACACACACACACACACACACACACACACACACACACACACACACACACACACACACTTACACACACACACACACACACACACAGTAGCTCTATACACACACACACACGCACACACACATCAGCTCTACACTCACACAAACTGCTGCTACACATACAACAGCACAACACACACACACTGCAGCCAGAATAAAAAATGCAGCCACTTACTAAACTTTGCACTCTCCCCCCCAGCTCTACACACAACACAGCACAACACAGCAACTCTACGCACACACACACAACATTGCACCTCTATACACAACACTGCACCTGTATACACAACACACGTACTTCTTTGCAGTCTCTCTCTCCCTCCCCTCCTATTCATCTGAATCTGCTCAGAAAATCTCAGTCAGCTCGGGAGGGGGAGGAGTCAAACCGTGGCTGATACTTTTTGACCAATCCCCTGCCATGTCTCAGAGCTTTTACTTAATTCAAACCAATCCCCTGCCCTGTCTCAGCTGTTCTGAAAGCTGATTGGCTGGAAATAAACAGATTGAAAACTGCATTTTGCAAACTGCTGAAATTCAGGGCATTACTGTGGATAATGCCCGGAATTTTAACCAATCAGAGAGCAGGGTTTTCAATAACGCCCTGAATTTTATGGCTTTAGCCTATAATGTATGATACACACTCTGATACTCTAACACTCACACACAGACACTCACAGACTGATAATCTGACACTGACACATACACTCACACACACTTTACACTCATACACGCTTGACACTCACACACTCTTGATACTCACACACTCTAACACAGGAGCCAATGTATTTTTTTTGTAGACTGCACGCGCCGCCTGGCGGATCCCAGCGCGCAAACTCCTGTCGCTCCGTGGTGACCGGGCAACAGGATTTGCCGACGGGCGCGCCCGCGTAGGGTCCCGGGATGCCAATACCTGCTGTCCCTCCCTGTTGACGAGCCTGCTTGCATATACTGTAAGAGTATGGATGCAGTTTCTTAAACCACACTTTTACCTCCTGTACTGTACAGTACTAACCTCACACGTCCATATTTCCATCCAATTCTGCATCCCATCTTCTTGATTCTGGTCTCAGATGCGGCTAAATTGTAAGTTTTCTGCAGAGTGTCTTTGACCCTTGTGACACTCTTCTCATCATTCTCTTCACTTATTTGGTCAACCAGAAGAGTTGTCTCCCTACAGTGTAAAGAAAAAACAACAATACTTTACAGTAGGCCACAAGTACAGTACATAATTTATGCTCAGGCCTACAGTATGGCTAAATATATATATATAATACTATATACTGTAGTTATATAAATATACAGCGAAATAAATAATATATATATATATATATATATATACAGTATACAGTAATATAGTTATATAAATATACAGCGATAACATTAATAATAGATAGATATATAATATAGTTATATAAATATACAGCGATAAGATAACAATTATAATATAATATTACTGGTACTTTATGTGTGTGTGTCATGCTGTTTACAGTAAACAGTAAACTGTTTACTGAAATGGGGGATTGTGAGCGCGGGAGTCATAATAAGTAATAATGCTGTGAGTGATAATTAAGGAAAGATGTGCAACTCACTTTGAAATACTGTAGAAATATAATTGAGTATAAGAATGTAAGAATGTATACAATACAGTATATCTAATAATTGCTAGGACAATGGTTCTGTAAAAAACAATAAGCCATCTCACCAATAAAAGTGCTATTGCAGTACTGCACAGTAAAGAAAACATATTCAAAATACTTTACTTACGCGGTAGTTACCATTGGTGTCCTTGACTTTTTTAGTCTTACCGTGTGCATGATAGCTCACGGTGGCTGCTGGTACAACGAGGCCAGAAGTACTTAACCAGCGTTGAATATCTGAAATTCGTTGTTCTCTCGTGTACATCTCCTTTATTCTCTTGCTGAGATCTTTAGAAATCTTTTTAACAGACATCGCTGCGAGTAGAAAGAAATACAAGCGCAAGAATGTATATTCGATGTTTAGTCGATGTGTATTCAATGCGCAGTGAATAAACAAAATGGATGATGTATTTATACGTTAATTAGTCACATTCGAGTACGCCCACTTTTAACACCTGCACCTCGTGGCCATGCACGCGGAAAAAAATTGTAGTGCACATTAAAGTACACCCACTTTTAACACCTACACCTCAATCACAATAGGGACACAGTGTATAAAAGGTGACTAACATTGCATAGCCCACCACACTCTGATCTGTATCTGAACTTGCTCTTGACCAGTTACTGCATTGTGCTTTATTCCATCTGCAACCATGGATGAACCCCGATTCTATGGACTCAAGAACCCACTCTCTTCTGCCGTGCCTGCCGTGCCGAAAAAGCGAAAGGCCAGAGCCTTTTCCAAGCCACAGCCAAAGCGAAAGGCCACGGCTATTAAAGAAAACCTTCTGACGACTCCAAAGGCTAAGGCTTGTAATAAGCCTTGTTATGTATTGAAGAAATTTGCTGATATATCATTAAAGCAAAACAAATAGAAGCCACTCCATCAAACTCACATTTCACCTTCTCCTGCACTCCTCAACGACGCTGCTGCTTCTCTCTATGGAACACCCAGGATATCTTCTACTGCACCCCACGCTGCCGCTTCTCTCCATGGAACACCCAGGACACCTTCTCCTGCACCCCACGCTGCCGCTTCTCTTCAGGGAACCCCAAGACACCTTCTCCTGCACCCCACGCTGCTGCTTCTCTCCAGGTAACCCCCAGGAAACCTTCTCCTGCACTCCACACTGCCGCTTCTCTCCAGGGAACCCCCTATCTCATCCGCTCCAGCACCCTTCCACTCAAATGTCCATAGCACCCCATGCACAACAACGATTTTCTTGGATTGAGATACGATGATTAGTTAAAGTAGCAAGCCGCGCTGATCGCCATTTTTAAAATAGTTTTTAGTTGCTGTAAAAGATCTCCTTGCCCTTTGCAACACCGCTTTAGACCGCATGCTGAATGGGTTAAGTGTCAATATCCCTGAGATCTCTGGTATGCTGGTAAAGATACATCTTCTTTTAGAGACCATGCTAAATATGGATCAATGGATGGAGAAGATGGATAAGCAGACGGAGAAGATGGATAAGAGCATGAAGGTAGAGACTGATATAGCAGAAATACATAATTTACTTGGAGTTCCTGCCTCTGTATGTCGGCCACAGGCAGGAGGGTGGCATGGATGGGATGGATGGAATGGATGGGACCTTCAACCTTCCATCACCAAGCGCAACCCCTCCATCAGAAGAATATGTGTTCATGTATACCATTGACAAGAATGACATGACAACACCGTCAAGACCATGCCAGGAGACAACACAGACAAGGCGACTAAGACAGGAGGAAAGCATCATCCCAGACCACCTACCCTTGCCCGCTGTCACAAGCACACCCGCTCCCAGAAGCACACCCATTCCCAGAATCCCACCCACACACACTTGCATTGAGACGGTGCCCGACATCATCTTGCGCGTCACTCAGGGAGAAGTATAGGTTTGCAAGTGGAGGTGTAGCCCAGAAACATGCCATGTACATTTTCAAGCACCACGTGAGCTACGAGTCAACTACGAAGGGAATCGCATCAAAAAGGCTCTTCCTGAAAATTTAAGAAAGACTATGATGGAGGGATTGCGGCGCTATCATTCCATTACAGATCATTTAATGAAAATCATGAGAGAATCCATAAATGGCATTTTGTGGCATACAAGGCATCGTCCCTGGAAGGACAGACTGGTGGGGATCAAATTCGATGCGTGATTGGTCGTCTGTTCAAATGTTGATTCATTTTTTATTTACGGTACTCCAATAAAAATTATGTAGATTGTTTTCAATTGTATTAATAAATAAATGTTTTTACTTACACCATACACCTGTGAATGTTTTGACAAATAATGTAAATTGTTTTCAATTGTATTAATAAATAAATGTTTTTACTTACACCATACACCTGTGAATGTTTTGACAAATAATGCATATGGTTTTCAATTGTATTAATAAATAAATGTTTTCACTTACACCATACACAGAATAAATGCATACTTTTTATTTTTGGGGTTTATTATACAGTACAGTGTGTAAAAAAGTATTGTATACTGTATGAAAAAAACAGCATACTGAACTGTTTCATGTTTTCTATAAAGCTCACAGTTATTCTATCCTAATCCATAAAAATGGCACTGCCGCTGCTGTAGATTGTTGCCTCTGGTAAGTGGATTTTTCATTCAGATTCAGCAATGTGCAAGCATCGTTACATAAAGCGTCATTATTGATCGAAATCCATCCATTTGCCGTTCTCCGCCTGATGACAAAGTTTATTTTCTGAGGAAAAATAAAGTATTACTGTAAGGGTTGGTTCAAATTAGTCAGTCCCCTAAAGAAGTTCGAAGTTCCCACAGTCAGTCCCCACAGGCCCCTTGGTCAGTCCAAACAATAATTTTCTCGGGGGGCGTCTCTTGTTCACATACAGTGCACGTATGTGCCTAGCTGTGATGACACACATATGCGTTTCAACAAGTTCCCAATGAGACATAGAGTAGGCGCATGCGCCTAGCTGTCCACCAATTGTTCAGTATCTACAGTACTGTAGAAGATGCTCAGCCAATGATATTGCTGGACTACATTTTCGCGAATTGTGACTAAAATAATAGTACAAAATAACCATAAGCAAAGCGATTGATTACGAAGAGAATCGCTTGACTGTGCATTGATATTGATATTTCAAAAAAAGAATAAAATATGGCAGCCGTACTCACCATAGACTTTGCCAATCGGTTGGCGCCGAGCCACTGCCACCAGTCCTGTATTCTTGATTATACACGTAGTTGACAGGTGACAGCGGGCCAGCTACACCTGTTGTTGACAGCTGATGAAGCTGGAAATCTTTTTGGTACATGCAAGCTTGCTGGTATCTGTACGTGAAATCCTGCTCAGGCTGCAGGTATCCAGGCGGGGACAGACAGCAAGGGTTGCCGATCAGCAGGTTTTCACTGACGCTCGGACCGTTATTGGAAGCCGGTGCTGGCGCTGGCACATTTCTTGCCAGGGACTGACGATTCTTAGTTGGTTTTACCATGACCTTTTTGCCTTTTGAAGTCTCCATGATCAAAGACACTGGAAAAATCTGGGGCAACACACCAATACCCTCCTCTAACTCTGGGTGCATGATCAATACGAAAAAAACATGGATCGATACATAACTTTTTCCATATTGCACGCTTCCACACATGAGCATCTGGTGAAAATTTGTAAAAGTCATAATTTTCGATAAAATATTGATAAATTTGAACAACTGTGGCCATCTTATCATCTGCTGCATTAATTGCGGACCATATTAAATAAGCGTATGTTATGTCAGGCTTTTTCCACACTTACTGTGGCGGTGCACTCATCTCGGAACTCTCTCGACAATAGAAAGCCAGACACTGTGGATTTAGTTTTTAATATGAAACGCCTAAATTGATACAGTATTGTAACTTCTTCAGTACCAAGTAGAGAAGAAAGTGGTGGAGCACTGCTGAAAAAAATGAAAGGGCTGGAGGCTGCTTGCAAATTAAAAAATGCTTTAATTTATGGCATTAGTAGACCGGGCTACAAATAAGGTACCTCTGACGCATTTCGCGCTATAGGAGCGCTTTATCAAAGAGTGATCTGCATGTGTGCAATGTGTCATTTATATATGCATGAGCTGGGTAGCCAATTCGCGCCAAAACGTGCCCCCCCGATCACATGGTCGGGTGTAATTACGGGTGCCCGTGAGGTATGGACAACCTCCCCCGCTCGTGCACTAACAATGATAATTAAAAACAAACTATATAAATCACCACTTAGCTGAGTATCCATCTGCAGAATCGTCTCTCTGTCCCTCCTGGCCTCCTAGCTAAATCCAAGATGGCGATCGGAACTAAAAAACTACGGAGGCCCTGGATGGACAAAAAGACAAGCTCTGCAGAATGGTGACTTCAAAGCAAAAACAACTTTATCCCTTAACAAATCAACACAGAAACAATATTAAAAAAAAATTAAAAAACGGAAAAATTAAAAGAAAAAGAGAATTAAAAACGAATCTAATGATAAACATGGTTAAACTAAATGATGACATAAACAATAATATTACTATGATATATGAAGAAACACACTTATATTAACCCCCAATAGTGAACGATATATGAATAATATAGTGACATAAACAGAATAGATCTAACTAAGATACCACTGTTCCACTAATGAGAACAACTATATTCATATGTATATATATATGATTAACCTAAGTGTAAACTTATACATTATTAACTAATACTCCAAATAATAAATACATATTTATAATATATATAATAGATCTATACAAATGTGAATAATAACCTAACTACATTTACTACATATTGTTGAGTATCTATATAAAGTGATAATAGTAAATCATCAATTAACTATGTGATTAAATCCATCCCTGTATACAGTAGAAAATATCATATTTATAAAAGTGTGAACTCCTACAAATTTGTAAAAAAATGAAAATATAATTAGATGAGTCATAATACTAATTAGATAATATACAATATAAATAATAATATTTAAAGAAAATGAACCAATTCATTTTGATAACCCTTCTGCATTTATTTGTATATTGGCTCATCGTGTGTATATACTGTGTATATATATATACATATATATATAGATATATATATCTATATATATATATATATATATATATATATATATATATATATATATATATATATATATATATGCAGTATATAGTTGCATGATGAAGCCACTGTACAAATTCATGGGTGAAGGGTGGGTATCGGCCCAGTGTGGCTTAACCCCTTAATCACCTTTGCGGTTATTATCTGTAAAGGTGTTTAAGGGGTTAATTGATATCTGAATGTACTTGCAATGTATTGGCTTTGTATTGGCTATGTATTTTGTGGACAAGACAAGGATGTCGCTGGCCACGGACACTTCGTATTGATGAGGTCAGTAGTACTTTATTTATTTGAATATGCTAGTTAATGTTTTTAATAATGGGCAATTAATCTATTATCCATATCTGGATAATAGTTATTTTGCACATTATTGTACTGTAGGTGTTGGGGGGGGGGGGGGGTGTGCATGTATTGAATGTATAGGCCAGGTTTATTTTTTTTTACATTCAGGGTTTGTTCCGTGGTTTTGCGTGGGACCTCTGGAGACCACCTGTGGGTATCCTCGGGTATCCTAAGGGAAGCAGGCTGTTGTTCCACGGGTGACACATGCGGGGATGACGATGTGTGGTCCCACTTCTGTGGGGGCACCTCCGACCCGTAGATGCGGGGATGATGATGTGTGGTCCCACTTCTGTGGGGGCACCGCGGACCCGTAGTGAGCACCCGTGAGTTCCCCAGACCCCCATGGGAACCACCCGAGGCCCCGCAGACACCTTTGGGTCTGACCCGGGGCTCCCAGACATCTGCGGGCCTACCGTGGGGACCCAATTGTGGCCCACGGTGACCCAAGGAGACCACCTGGGGGCCATGGTGATGGCGGGATCCACCAGCAGGCCTCCAGAACCTGTGTAAAAAGGGCTGCTGGTAAACTGTAGGTCTGTCCAGGTGCCCCGTCAGCCCACCGGGGACCCGCGTGGGGCTGCGTTATGAACCCTGTATGTAAAAGAATAAATCATGTATTTATGGGGGGGCACAGGGGGTGGGTAATGTATTTAATAAATATAATGCTATTTATTGTGGGTCACTGTACTGTTTTTATTGTGGGTACTGGGGGTGGGGTGGGGGATGTTTCCCCATCGGTATGTGGGTAGGCCTCCCTTGTGGGTACTGGGTGAGGGTGGTTAGGCCTCACGGGGGGGGGGGTTAGTGTGGGAGGGTATGTTGGCATCCCGAGTGGTGGGTGAGGGTGGGTTAACCCCTTCATGACTGTAGCGGTTAATAACCGCTATGGTGATTAAGGGGTTAGGGGACATTACTTTGAAAGTGTTAATTTTTTTCTCTGTTTTACAGCAGCAGCAGCGGAGGTTGCCATGGGTAGTGGGTAGTGTATTGAATGTATTTATTGGTTATCATGCATTTACCCCTTCATTACCTTAGCGGCTATACGCTATGGTAATGAAGCAGCATTTCTGTATTTTTAATAATATTGAGCAGGAGCAGGGGGTCACCTGAGTATTAATTTCTGGCTCAGGGAACCCCCTGCTCACTGTAAGGTAAAGAATGATTCTTTAATGATGTGTGTGTTTTATTCACAGTGTAGATGTGCAGAGGGTCTCCGGAGCAGAAACGTTTTGGTTTCAGGTCCGAGGACCCCCTGCCCCCCGAGATACAGGCCCCTTTTGGGGGTGCCGGAATCCCTCTACTTGGTTTAACAGGCCGCGGTCACGTGATCGGGGCTTTAACGAAGAGGGATACCGGCACCTCATAAAGGGGTCTGTATCTCGGGGGGCAGGGGGTCCCCCGACCTGAAACCAACGCGGTTCAGCTCCCGAGACCCCCTGCACATCTACACTAGGAATAAAAATGTATTTCAAATGTATTTATTTGTATTTATTTATTTATTTATTTAGATTTATTTAGATTTATTTATGTATTGCGGGGATGCTGTGTGTGATTTTTTTTTATTGTGGGTAGCGGGGGTGGGTGTGGTTATTTTCACGGGATCCCCCTCCCCACATTTACATACAGTACACTGCACTCAGAAACACAGGCCAGGGAAATTTAACACACACACAATAGGGGGAGGTTTTTTTACATAGATTGCAGGGAAGCTTAACGCACACAATAGGGGGATAGGGGGAGGGGGTTTTACATAGATTAGAGAGAAGGCAGGGAGGTTTAAAAGAGAGAATAGGGGGAGGGTTTTTTACATAGATTACATTGAAGGCAGGGAAGTTTAAAAGAGAGAATAGGGGAGGGGGTTTTACATAGATTACAGTGAAGGCAGGGAGGTTTAACACAGACATTAAAAATATGTATTGAATGTAATATTTGGTTATCATGCCTTAACCCCTTCATTACCTTAGCGGCTATACGCTATGGTAATGAAGCAGCATTTCTGTACTTTTAATAATATTGTGCAGGAGCAGGGGGCCCCCTGAGTTTAGATTTCTGGCTCAGGGAACCCCCTTCTCACTGTACAATATTATTAAAAATACAGAAATGCTGCTTCTTTACCATAGCGCATAGCCGCTAAGGTAAAGAACGAGTGTTTATTTATATATGTGTTTTATTTATACTGTACATGTGCAGAGGGTCTCCGGAGCAGAAACCTTTTGGTTTCAGGTCCGGGGACCCCCTGCTCCCCGAGATACAGGCCCCTTTAGGGGGTGCCGGTATCCCTCTGCTTGGTTTAACAGGCCGCGGTCACGTGATCGGGGACTCTAACGCAGAGGGATACCGGCACCTCATAAAGGGGTCTGTATCTCGGGGGGCAGGGGGTCCCCGGTCCTGAAACCAACGCGTTTCAGCTCCCGAGACCCCCTGCACATCTACACTAGCAATAAAAATGTATTTCAAATGTATTTATTTGTATTTATTTATTTATTTATTTATTTATGTATTGCGGGGATGCTGTGTGTGATTCTTTTTTATTGTGGGTAGTGGGGGTGGGTGAAGGGGGTATTAGCCCCAACAGTGGTTGTTTTGGGCTTGCGGGGGGGGTCGCGGGAGTGGTTAACCCCTTCATGACCGTAGCGGTATTAACTGCTACGGTCGTGAAGGGGTTAAGTGCACCCGCAACCCCCCCGCAAGTCCTAAACTCACACCAAGGGCCAAATACCCATTTCACCCAGCCCCGCTACCCACAATAAAGCGGGCACAGCGGGTTAGCCCCTTCATTGCCTAAGCGGCTATACGCTATGGTAATGAAGCAGCATTTCTGTACTTTTAATAATATTGAGCAGGAGCAGGGGGCCCCATGAGTTTTGATTTCTGGCTCAGGGAACACCCTGCTCACTGTACAATATTATTAAAAATACAGAAATGCTGCTTCTTTACCATAGCACATAGCCGCTAAGGTAAAGAACGAGTGTTTATTTATATATGTGTTTTATTTATACTGTACATGTGCAGAGAGTCTCCGGAGCAGAAACCTTTTGTTTTCAGGTCCGGGGACCCCCTGCTCCCCGAGATACAGGCCCCTTTTGGGGGTGCCGGTATCCCTCTGCTTGGTTTAACAGGCCGCGATCACGTGATCGGGACCTTTAAACGCAGAGGGATACCGGAACCTCATAAAGGGGTCTGTATCTCGGGAAGCAGGGGGTCCCCGGACCTGAAACCAGTGCGGTTCAGCTCCCGAGACCCCCTGCACATCTACACTATAAATAAAAATGTATTTAAAATAATTTTTAATGTGCCGATGTTTGCGCAGAGAGAGAGCAGCGGATCTCTCTCTGCTGCAAACACAACTCGCCCCCTCCGGCCCATAGTATCATTTATGTGCTAATACAGTACTGTACAGTATGTGTATGTTAGGGGTTATAGGGGTTGTTGTTATGCAGTATATATATATATATACAGTATATATACTGCATTACAATTCATTATAGGGGACGGCTTCAAAGAGAACAGCTCGCAAGCGCCCCCATGTGTTTTTACACGGCATTGCAGTATTGCAGCCAGCCGGAATAAAATGCTTCAATCCCTGCCGGGAAAATAATGCAATACACTCGGGCAGAAAATGATCACAAACCTCAATACACCCGAGTATAACCAAATTCGCGGGACTAGCCGAGCGAGAATAAAGTGTGTCGCCACTGTATAGTATAATATATAAAACAGATGCTAATAAAGGGTGACAATACCCTAAGTATAAAGAGATAGCTGGATATCCACTAGATGTATAAGGAGACAAAGTTGATGTTAAAGAGATTCAGAGGGAACAAGGTGCAAAAATGACAATGTACGGGGGAGGAATCAAGGGAGAGGGGGGGAGGGGTGGGGGGGCGGGGGAGGGGAAAAGGAAAAGGAAAAAAAAAAGGGGGGGAAAAGGGGGGGGGGGAAGAAAAAAAGGGGGGGGGGAAAGGGGGGGGAGGGGAGGGGGGTGGGAGGGGATAATTAGAATAAGGGAAAATGGGAAATAGGAAGGGGAATAGCAAATGGAAATGTGGTGGGGGGGGGGTGGGGAGAGGGGGGGAGGGTGGGGGGAGAGGAAGGGGGGAAAAACACATAGGGATGATAAATACATAAGTAGGAACAAAGGGAATGGATACAATAGATGTTGATGAATGATGAAGGATACTGGACCAATGGTGGTCACGCAAGCAAAGTCAATGGTGCCCACAAATATAAATAATCATATTTATGCCAATTTCAAAATGAATAAATCCAATGTATAAATATATATATCTCGATAAACTGAGTCACTGTGGTGATACTGGTGCCCACACAGAGGGAACGAAATTAATCGCTCAACCCAGACCTCCCTGCAGAACACCGTACCCCACAGTTTAAAAATATAAAACTAAACTACTGTATTGATGTCTATTGTGTCATTGAGACCTCCCGGAACCACTGTACCAAGTACTTATATCCAGTAGGTCTCCCTGACACACAATTTTTTGAACCTATCACCCTCCGAGAGGGAAGGTGAGATGGCCTCGATACCAAAGATGGACTGAGAGCAGGGATCCCTATTGTGCATACTATCAAAGTGTCGTGATAGACAATGCGAATGGAGACCATGTTTGACATTTCTACGATGCTCAAGAAATCTAGTACTAATCGTCCTAGACGTGCGGCCCACATACTGTAGGCCGCAACGGCAGGTAATGAGATATATAATGTAGGTACTAAGACAGTTAATGTGATGTTTGATTTCATGTACAGAACCGTTAGAAAAGGATTTAAAGGTATTAATTTTACTTAGATGCCCACAAGTAATACATCTAGTTCTACCACAGGGAAAATTACCCTTTTTAGAAGTTTTAGTAGATGTTACTGTACAGATGGTAGATTAGAGATGGGCTTAAGTCCACTTGGGGAAATCATGGTCTTCAGGCATCTTGCTTTTTAAAAGACAATAGGAGCTCGTGTTGGCACCCTAGGCCCTAGAATGGGATCATTCTGAATAATGTTCCAGTGTCTATTGATAATATGTTTGACCTGGTGGGCCAATTTGTTGTACTTGGTAATAAACTTTGGAAAAGAATGCAAAGGGTTCCCGCTAACTCCGTCAACCGCTGGATAAAGGCCAGCATGATCAGATCTGGTCCTGGACCTCTTGAGTAAAGCACTCCTGTCAATACTTTTAGCGTCATCAAACGCCTTCCGCACCACCGTTCCATCATAACCCTTTTGGAGAAACTTATAGATTAGAGACTCTCCTTGGTCACTGAAATCCGAGTTTAGGGAACAGTTACGGAGAATCCTGAAGAATTGGCTTCTAGGGATGTTATTGAACCACTTTTTGTAGTGGTTGCTACCGTATTGCAGGTACCCATTGGTGGAGACAGGTTTGAAGTGTGTTTTACTATGTATCTTCATGTCCGACCTATCAATGAACAGCTCAAGATCTAGAAACACCACCGTATCTGGATGTATGGAGTAGGTGAATTTGAGCCCCATACTGTTGTCAACATGGTGGCCGCGCCAGTGAAGTATGGTATCTATAACCTGTCTACACATGAACTTACACCTTACCATGTCTAATTGTTAGCAAAAGGCCTCTCGTTCTCACCCAGTAGTTTACCTAATCAGTTTGAGCTGTTTGTGGATCTTAACAGGTTCATACGCAAGCTCACACTGATGAGACATTTTTAATCTAAAAATAGAGAGTTAGTAGACACTTTAGATGCCAACTTTAATACACAGGAACAAGTATGCATTCGTGCACTTACCTCCATTCTTGCTGAGACTGACACTATAGATAATTTTTCTACTAGTACACAAATTAATTATATGTGTGACTCATTTATACCACACAATTTTACCACCCATTCTGAACCAGACTTGACTGGGAGGCCGACATTCGATCAGGCGTCCCAGCCCAGCCTCCTGAACCATTGTGGGGAATCTTCCCAACAGTTGGTTCGGGATTCGGATCTGGCCCTGGACTTCAAGCACTCACCTTTTCATCCTGTTTCCACATATTTCCCCTATCATTCTAAGGGGAACTTCATTGACACCTTCTACACCATTGTTCTGAAGGACCTTGAACAGCTATGTCAGAATAATACTCATCTGTCACACAGGAATCTGAGCGAGGGTGAAGAATTGGCTCTGAGAAACCTTAAAGAAAACACAAACATTGTTGTAAGACAAGCTGATTAAGGAGGGGCTATCGTCTTGGAGGACAGACAGGACTATGTGTCTGAAGCGGTCCGCCTCTTAATGGACAGCTCATCCTATCGTATACTGGACAAAGATCCAGTTGTAGATTTTCAGTTGGCCTTTCAAGCACTTATTCACGATGCACTTAGTATGGGTATTATCACTAAAGTAGAGAGCACTTTTTTGTTTATTAGACATCCTAGAACACCTGTTTTTTATCATTTGCCCAAATTGCACAAAGACACTACACATCCCCCTGGTAGACCCATTATCTCGGGGGTGGGATCAATGACGTCGAACGTGTCCCAATATGTCGATTATTTCTTACAACCATATGTGAAATTGTTACCATCTTACATTAAGGACACGTTGCACGTCATTGACTCCACCTCCGAGATTACTTGGAAGGACACGTTTTGTTGGGCTACATGTGATGTATGTTCTCTTTACACCTGCATAGATCATATTAAGGGCCTAGAAGCCATCAATCACTTTTTACTATTAGATTTGAATTTACACGTGTCACAAAAAGATTTTATCCTATCCTGTATTAAGTTTATTTTGACACATAATTATTTCACTTTTGATGGGACTTTTTATTTGCAGACATGTGGAACGGCCATGGGTGCCAGATTTGCACCCAGCTATGCGAACCTTTTCATGGGGTTATGGGAGAACCTCCATGTCTGGGGCAATGCGCGGCTGGTGGCGGGTCTGGTATTTTATGGTCGTTTCATTGATGACATTATTATTATTTGGGATGGTGATAGGGGCCAACTGAGAGATATACTGGATTCATTTAATGACAACAGTATGGGGCTCAAATTCACCTACTCCATACATCCAGATACGGTGGTGTTTCTAGATCTTGAGCTGTTCATTGATAGGTCGGACATGAAGATACATAGTAAAACACACTTCAAACCTGTCTCCACCAATGGGTACCTGCAATACGGTAGCAACCACTACAAAAAGTGGTTCAATAACATCCCTAGAAGCCAATTCTTCAGGATTCGCCGTAACTGTTCCCTAAACTCGGATTTCAGTGACCAAGGAGAGTCTCTAATCTATAAGTTTCTCCAAAAGGGTTATGATGGAACGGTGGTGCGGAAGGCGTTTGATGACGCTAAAAGTATTGACAGGAGTGCTTTACTCAAGAGGTCCAGGACCAGATCTGATCATGCTGGCCTTGATCCAGCGGTTGACGGAGTTAGCGGGAACCCTTTGCATTCTTTTCCAAAGTTTATTACCAAGTACAACAAATTGGCCCACCAGGTCAAACATATTATCAATAGACACTGGAACATTATTCAGAATGATCCCATTCTAGGGCCTAGGGTGCCAACACGAGCTCCTATTGTCTTTTAAAAAGCAAGATGCCTGAAGACCATGATTGCCCCAAGTGGACTTAAGCCCATCTCTAATCTACCATCTGTAACATCTACTAAAACTTCTAAAAAGGGTAATTTTCCCTGTGGTAGAACTAGATGTATTACTTGTGGGCATCTAAGTAAAATTAATACCTTTAAATCCTTTTCTAACGGTTCTGTACATGAAATCAAACATCACATTAACTGTCTTAGTACCTACATTATATATCTCATTACCTGCCGTTGCGGCCTACAGTATGTGGGCCGCACGTCTAGGACGATTAGTACTAGATTTCTTGTGCATCGTAGAAATGTCAAACATGGTCTCCATTCGCATTGTCTATCACGACACTTTGATAGTATGCACAATAGGGATCCCTGCTCTCTGTCCATCTTTGGTATCGAGGCCATCTCACCTTCCCTCTCGGAGGGTGATAGGTTCAAAAAATTGTGTGTCAGGGAGACCTACTGGATATAAGTACTTGGTACAGTGGTTCCGGGAGGTCTCAATGACACAATAGACATCAATACAGTAGTTTAGTTTTATATTTTTAAACTGTGGGGTACGGTGTTCTGCAGGGAGGTCTGAGTTGAGCGATTAATTTCGTTCCCTCTGTGTGGGCACCAGTATCACCACAGTGACTCAGTTTATCGAGATATATATATTTATACATTGGATTTATTCATTTTGAAATTGGCATAAATATGATTATTTATATTTGTGGGCACCATTGACTTTGCTTGCGTGACCACCATTGGTCCAGTATCCTTCATCATTCATCAACATCTATTGTATCCATTCCCTTTGTTCCTACTTATGTATTTATCATCCCTATGTGTTTTTCCCCCCTTCCTCTCCCCCCCCTCTCCCCCTCTCCCCCCCCACCACATTTCCATTTGCTATTCCCCTTCCTATTTCCCATTTTCCCTTATTCTAATTATCCCCTAAACCCACCCATTTTTTTTTCCTTTTCCTTTTCCCCTCCCCCGCTCCCCCCCTCCCCCCCTCCCCCTCTCTCCCTTGATTCCTCCCACCCTCCCCCTCTCTCCCTTGATTCCTCCCCCATACATTGTCATTTTTGCACCTTGATCCCTCTGAATCTCTTTCACATCAACTATGTCTCCTTATACATCTAGTGGATATCCAGCTATCTCTTTATACTTAGGGTATTGTCACCCTTTATTAGCATCTGTTTTATATATTATACTATACTATGCAAGTTATCTGCCTATGACATCCTACCAAATTCTTGTGCTTTATTTATAAGCATTTAAACTGTTTTATTATCTGAATATACTATTCTTTATTTGATGCATCTGTTAAAGCACTTGTTACTATATGTATTGTAATGTTTGGTCATTGTGATTGAAATTGTTAGCTTAAATCAATGTGAATTTTGGCATACATGGGGGTTAATTTCACCCTCACACTGATCACATGCATCCTATTAGTAATCCTCTATCTTCTATGCTCTGATTGGTCTAATGTACTATATTACTGCGCCCAATACCTATGCTACCAACTCCTGATGAAGTCTCGTTCGAGACGAAACGCGTAGAGTGTGCTGTGGAGCTTATTGTCCAGTTTGTATATTTCATACTGTCACTCATGTGCTACAGCTTATTTCTGTTGCGCTGTTAGCATTTTTACCAGCCGTCCAGCCGCCCAGCCCGCTTTCCTATGTGAACTCTCTCCGGTAAATATCTCACTGATGTCATCGAGCTCACACGAGATTTGAGTCAGTGCACTCATTGTGTAACGCCGGAGCAAGGAGAAGGCGGCGTCCCTCGTTGTTTCCGGTCCCTGCAAGGACACAGAGGGGCTACTGCAGCAGGATATACCACGGACACTACATCAAAGTCCTTCTCACTGGGTTCCTGCGTCTGAACGGGCTGAATTTTACTCAAAAATACTTTATATCCAGCTATGTTTGTGAGTGTGTACTTTTAAACCCTTCATTCCATAAACTTATTGTCATACAATTTTACGCTATGAGTGCGCCTGTTTTTTCTGTGTTTTTGTAGATATCCTCAAGGAAGTGGTGTTCCCTTCACTCGGGCTGCAGAGACTCTTTTGGATAGCAATTGGAATATTTTGGGATTTGTATACTTTTTTATATATACATTTTTCTGGACATTTTATTTCCTGTTTTATTTTGTATGCTTTTATTGTTTTATTGCATTAGTCTTTTATTATTTTTATCTATATATATTTTTTATATATTCCACTGTGCATAGTATAGGTTATATTTTTATAGAGGTCATTTATATAGTGTTAGGTTGGCGCCAAATTTTTTCTTTTGTTGTGCTATATATATATATATATATATATATATATATATATATATATATATATATATACACAGAGAGAGAGAGAGAGAGAGAGAGAGAGAGAGAGAGAGAGAGAGAGAGAGAGATACAGTATATACACACACATGATAAACCAATATACAAATAAATGTAGAAGGGTTATCAAAACCATACTGTACTACAAATAACACTTCTCCATACAGACACACTACAATAAAATCAATTTCCTTTAATAATCCTAACTGATCTTACAATCTAAATCATCAAATGCCAATGCAAGCAAAATACAAATACCTCCAAACAAGTTAACTATTTTAACCAATCAAGTAAACAAAAATCAATTAGCATTCATTATTTACATCCCTAAACAATTGACAGTCCATCATGAACAATTAACAATTAACTAATTCACGCCTGGAGCAGAACAATTTAGCATGTGAAAAAATATAAGTACCAACCAGAATACAAAATTTAAAACCAAGGCTAACCCTGAACACAAGCACACAATACAATATCATCAATTACAGTACATCTATCTAATTTTAAAATACTTTAAACACACAATAAAGCATAGCAGCATAGACAAATTAATTTAAAACACATCAAATCAAGCTTTTAAAACAACATCATTTCTTACCCTGTATGTATATATCTCTCTAGACATATACATACATACATACATACATACAGTGGCAAGAAATTATATACCACAAAAAAAAAATACACATGTTAAAAAAGCTTTTATAAAAATTAACAAGTTAAATAAAATACATTTCTTTAGTTCACTTACCATTACTTGGCCCCACCGACTCCCATTGCGCAGCTTACTCACAAACCAATCCACCAGGCACAGGAACCCATAAAATAATAAACCATATAAAAATAAACATTTCACTAAAAATCCAAATCAATCCACGGGTCTTCCAATTTTAATCCATCTTCATCTGTATTCTTCTTTCTTCTATCTTCTTCCGGGCGGAGTCTTCTTCCCACCTTCGGCCACGCCCTGGCCTTCTTTCTTCATAGGAGGTCCTTCCTCCTCGGCGTCTGGCTTCAAAATGAGACGACATAGGCTTTTAAAGGCCTATGATGTCACATTTTCGTCATATGGTTCCCACGGCCCTGATTGGGCCGTGAAAACCATGTGTTTTGGCCGATAAAAATAAAAATGATGACGTCACTTAAAGGTAATGAAAGCACAGCAAATCAGAATGGCTTTGCTTCAATTGCCTTTAAGATGACGTCATTAAAAGAAACATGGCCGTCCACACATGGTACGGAAGCCAATCAGAGCATGGGAACTCCATCCCTACTCTGATTGGCTCTAGTATACCATGTGATAGAGGCTTGGGGGAGAAAGGATGTGACGTCAATGAAAACCTGTCACATGGTACTAGAGCCAATCAGAGCGTGGGAACTCCATCCCTACTCTGATTGGCTCTAGTACCATGTGACAGGTTTTCATTGACGTTACATCCTTTCTCCCCCAAGCCTCCCTTGTGGGTAGTGGGTGAGGGTGGTTAGGCCTCACGGGGTGGGGGTTTAGTGTGGGAGGGTATGTAGGCGTCCCAAGTGGTGGGTGAGGGTGGGTTAACCCCTTAATCACTGTAGCGGTTAATAACCGCTATGGTGATTGAGGGGTTAGGGGACATTACTTTGGATGTTTTAATTTTTGTCTCTGTTTTGCAGCAGCGGAGGGGCCATGGGCAGGTGGGTAGTGGGTAGTGGGCATGGGTGGTTAGGCATCATGGGGTGGGCCATTGGCAGTGAGGCGCTGCATTATATTTACACGGGATCCCCCTCCCCCTCCCCACATTTACATACACTGCACTCACAGAAACGCAGGCCAGGGAGATTAAACAGACACATTAGGGGGAGAGGCCTTTACACAGATTACAGTCACGGCAGGGAAGTTGAACAGACACATTAGGGGGAGGGGGGCTTAAACTTTCCTGCCTTGACTGTAATCTGTGTAACAGACACATTAGGGGGAGGGGGCCTTACATAGATTACAGTCAAGGCAGGGAGGTTTAACAGACACATTAAAAATATGTATTTAATGTATTTATTGTTGTTTATGTATTTTAAATACACAGGGGGTGTAGTGTACTGTATGTTGTTTATTGCAATGTTTATTAGGGGCAAATGTCCCCAATAAACATGCTATTCTGCCTTAACCCTTCATTGCCTTAGAGGCAATCAGCTATGTTAATGAAGTAGCATTTCTGTATTTTAATAATATTGTGCAGGAGCAGGGGGTCCCTTGAGCTTTGATATCTGGCTCAGGGAACCCCCTGCTCACTGTACAATATTATTAAAAATACATTCATGCTGCTTCGTTACCATAGCACATAGCCGCAAAGTTAAGGAACGAGTGTTTATTGATATGTGTGTTTTATTCATACTGTAGATGTGCAGAGGGTCTCCGGAGCTGAACCGCGTTGGTTTTAGGTCTGGGGACCCCCTGCTTCCTGAGATACAGACCCCTTTATGGGGTGCCGGTATCCCTCTGCTTGGTTTACATGCCGCGGTCACGTGATCGGGAACTTGAAATGCAGAGGGATACCGGCACCTCATAAAGGGGCCTGTATCTCGGGAAGCAGAGGGTCCCCGGATCTGAAACCAATGCGGTTCAGCTCCGGAGACCCCCTGCACATCTACACTATGAATAAAAATGTATTTTAAATTTATTTATTTATATTCATGTATTTATTTATTTATTTAGATTTATGTATTTATTTTTTGGGCGGCTGCTGTGTGTGAATTTTTTTATTGTGGGTAGCGGGGGTGGGTGAAGGGGGTATTAGCCCCAACGGTGGTTGTTTAGGGCTTACGGGGGGGTAGCGGGAGGGGTTAACACCTTCATGACCGTAGCGGTATTAACTGCTACGGTCGTGAAGGGGTTAAGTGCACCCGCAACCCCACCGCAAGTCCTAAACTCACACCAAGGGCCAAATACCCCCTTCACGCACCCCCGCTACCCACAATAAAGCGGGCACGGTGGGTTAACCCCTTCATTGCCTTAGCGGCTATACGCTATGGTAATGAAGCAGCATTTCTGTATTTTAATAATATTGTGCAGGAGCAGGGGGTCCCCTGAGTTTTGATTTGTCGCTCAGGGAACCCCCTGCTCACTGTACATTATTATTAAAAATACATTCATGCTGCTTCGTTACCATAGCACATAGCCGCAAAGTTAAGGAACGAGTGTTTATTGATATGTGTGTTTTATTCATACTGTAGATGTGCAGAGGGTCTCCGGAGCTGAACCGCGTTGGTTTTAGGTCCGGGGACCCCCTGCTTCCTGAGATACAGACCCCTTTATGGGGTGCCGGTATCCCTCTGCGTTGTTTACATTCTGCGGTCACGTGATCGGGAACTTGAAATGCAGAGGGATACCGGCACTTCATAAAGGGGCCTGTATCTCTGGAAGCAGGGGGTCCCCGGACCTGAAACCAATGCGGTTCAACTCCGGAGACCCCCTGCACATCTACACTATGAATAAAAATGTATTTTAAATAATTTTTAATGTGCCGATGTTTGCGCAGAGAGAGCAGCGGATCTCTCTCTGCTGCAAACACATCTCGCCAGGGGACGGCCTATAGTATCATTGATGTGCATATACAGTACTGTATGTGTATGTTAGGGGTTATAGGGGTTGTTGTTATACAGTATATATATATATACTGCATTACAATTCATGAATTTCAGGGGACGGCTAGACAAGAGCTCGCAAACGCCCCCATGAGTTTTTACACGGCATTGCAGTATTGCAGACAGCGGGAATAAAATGCTTAAATCACGGGCGCGAAAATAACGCAATACACTCCGGGCAAAAACGATACAAAACCGCACATAACTTTGATAATCTGAAATTCGCGGAGCTAGCCGAGTTAGAATAAAGTTGGTCGCCTCTGTATGTGTATATGTGTATATGTGTATATATGTATATGTGTATATGTGTGTGTATATATTTATATATATATATATATATATATATATATATATATATATATATATATATATATATATATATATACATACAGACACACACACACACACACACACACACACATACACACACACACATACTGTCCCGGCCAAGCTTATTCTAAAGCTTGACGGGTTTAATGCGGGCTTTTCTCCATTTGAAACAGAGTTTCCCGCACGACAATAGATAAGCGCTAATGGCACTTATTATTGAAAGCGCCCGAGGCGCGGTGAAACCGGCAGAAAACGGCCGAAGATTACAGCACGCCGTCCGCAGCTATTTTTAAGCCGCGGAGGCAGCCGCTTTAGATTAAAGCTGGCTGCCACTGTGTATATATATATATATATATATATATATATATATATATCTAACACACAAAAAAGACAAAGACAATCCCCTTAATAGCACTCTAAATTACACCAACAAAAAAATAAAAAGGAAAAATATAGCTCAAAAGAATCAAATGCTTTGCCGAGATTGAAAATGAACAGATTTTTAATTTGTAAATACAGCAAGACACACTAACTTAAAAACATAGACATACTGAAGACAGCCAAAATAATATCTGTGAAAAGTGACTATATATCAAGGAATACTGTGTACCAAACAAGAAACTAAAGTGTATCTGAATAATAATAAATATGTATCTGTATATATACTAATTAATGATACTAAAGAAGTTTAATAAGACAAAGATTAAAGAAAATACATATATATATATATATATTACCCACTGGTTTAGATGCCTGATTCTATGATGTAAAATACAAATCACAGCATTGGAATAAATATATAATCAAAAAACAACCAAGGGAAAAGAAAAAAAAAGGAAAAAAAAGGGGAGGGAGGGAGGCATACAGGGGAGATCAAAAAATAAGTCTCACACCCTGAACAGTATTACCCAAAAAAAGGGGATTAAAACACTGACTACTGATGCAGCAAAGAATTAACACATAATAGCTATGATAAACATATGAGCAAACAGAAGCAGAACATATAAAGCACACAATAGTGTGAATCACTGCAAGGACAAGTGATGCCAAAACAGCGGAGAGAGATAATACTCAGCTGTAGCTCAATAGCAGGAGGCATCAGTCCATGATAAGAAAGTCAGCAGTGTTGCATCGGTTGCTCAGAATAGAGTAGGGAATTCCATTTTGCTGCATAAGTTCAGTGGTAAAGTCACAACAGGAAAAAATCACATGAAGGCTGTCTTCAGTTAACACTCAACTAGTTTCACCCGTCGGTGGGCTTCTTCCCAGAGTGATCAATATATATATATATGTATATGCAAACCTTACAAATATTACAGTTACATTGATGAACTGTTTATAATATGGACAGAGTGTGAAGGAAACCTAAAACAATTCTATTAGCCCCTGAACTCATTCCATCCATCAATTAAACTCAAAAAGGATTTTTCAGCAAACCTAGTAAACTTTCTAGATACCACATATACACTGAAAAATGGCAAACTACACACACCTGTAAACAAGAAACCAACAGACAGATGCAGTTACCTCCACAACTCCGGCTTCCATCCCACTCATACATTACAAGGTATCATACACAGCCAGGATATAAAATACACCAGCATTTGCTCTGACACTAAAGGCAGAACTAAACATCTTACAACCCTGACCGAATCGTTCAGACAGAAGGAATACAAACCAAAGACTATTGCCAGAACTATTACATCTGCAATAGGACACCTGCTACAACACAGACTGAAAAAAAAAAACAACCTGAGGAGCGGCTCAGTGAGTAAAGACATGGACTGGCACTGAGTTTGAAGCAGGGGAACCTGGTTCAATTCCTGGTAACAGCTCCTTGTGATCTTGGGCAAGTCACTTTATCTATCTCCCTGTGCCTCAGGCACCAAAAAATAGATTGTAAGCTCCACTGGGCAGGGACCTGTGTCTGCATAATGTCTCTGTAAAGCGCCACATAAAACTAGCAGCGCTATACAAGAACATGCTATTATTATCATTATTAAATACATACCACTAGTGGCCACATACAACCCTATGCTAGTGGGAATACGAAAAATAATCAAAGATCTGCAACCAATGCTGGCAGAGGACGTGACATTAAAATAATTATTCCCCAAATCTCCCCTCCTTGCTTTCCAGCAACTACCAAACCTCAAACAGAAATTAGCCAACAATCTAATTGGTTGATAGGAAGAACATTAACGAGACAGTAGGAGGGCATTCTACTAAGGGCGTCTGCAAGGGGCCAAGGTTTATGTATGAGGTGTAAATTATCAGGCATGGAGAAAATCATATGCTTCCTTAAGCAGGTGTGTTTTGAGGTGGGTCTTAAAGGTGAATAGAGAGGATACTGGTCGGATATTGAGAGGAAGGGCATTCCAGAGTTTTGGGGCAGTCAGTGAGAAAGGTTTAAGGTAGGAGAGCAGAAAGTGAATCCCTGCGTTTCTCCCTTTGGGATACCAATAAATGGGGATATATATATATAATATTAGTGTGGAAATCTATAAGATAAAGGAGACTTTTGGTTTACATCCTTTGATCAGATAATGCCAAGCCTGCTAACACGTCAATGTAAGTTTCTATAGCAGGTCCCTACCCTAAATAAAAGAAAACAGCGCACAACGCCAAATAGTGAAGCAAATTCAACGATATATTATAGAATTAAAAAGGGGGTAATATATCTGCGTACATGAAAAAAGTTGGTAAAAGGCATGTAGTGTGTATCACACTGTTTACACTGGCGACACACTTTATCGCAGTGCGGTCAGATCCGCAAGCCGGGAGATTTCCCGGCTTGCTAGTGGCCGCCCCTCGGCGTGCCGCGCGTCATAGACGCGCGGTCACGCGTCTTCGGGAGCCTGCGCCCCCTGCACGCGCGTCCAGGGCTCCCCGAGGGAGCCCTGGTGTCCCGCGATCGCGGGACAGCGGCAGGGGGTTCCGGGGGACCCGGCGGACCCGGCAGCGGTAGGGAGAGCGCCCCGATCGGAGGGCGCTCTTCCGCTGCTTCGGCGCGCGCCCGTCACACTCGGGCGCGCGCCAGGCTACTGCTGCGGCACAGAACGGGCAAATGCTCGAATAAACTGTGCCGCAGCAGTACCACTCGGCAGCTGTTAGCTGTAGATTCAGGTGCTTGCTTCCCTCTGCTGCTGCAGCTCAGTTGATTCTGGGGCAGGACGTCAGTCTTTTCACTCCCAAGGGGATTTCCCTTCATGCAGCCAGGTTCAGCAGCTGGTACTGGGGCTCGGTGAAATCGCTCCTGCTTCCTGGCCGATATGAAGCTGCTCCTGTACCTCGGCAGGTGTATCCTCTGCACAGAGGTTAAAACGCAGCTTGCTGGGGTGCCCTCAGCGTGCCACGATGCAGCAGTGGTGGATTCAATAGGGAAGTTTGAACAGTCTTACAAAGTCTCTCACAAGTGTCCAAAACAGCACACAGGATGAAATAAAAACAGGACAGGCCAATACATAGACAAAGGCCAATGTAAGCAGATATAAGGCAATAGAATGTTACATCCAAATAGTTTCGTAGAATTAACTACTTCTTCAGGGAATAATTAGGCCATTACCCAGAGGTCTTAAATACCTCACATAGATACCTTATTGGTCAACCAATTAGGGATAGACCAATCATCTATAATAGGTAATGGTCTGCGTGATAGGGAAGATGTGTAGTTTACTTTTAAAACAACAACTTTATTAACAAAAAAAAACAAAACAATATATAAACTTACATATAGACAAAACCTAGCATAAATAATTAAAAACATGCTGTAATAAAAGAAACACAATATTAGTCGACTTAAAATAGACACCATCATTACTTGCATAAAAAGATGTAACTAGAAAAAAGCGTAGGATAAAGAAAGGAAAACAGAGATACAGAGATAAATGATACATCCCCTAGGTACAGAGGGGTGGTGAGCTAAAGATTCAATAAAGTGCCCAAATATCCGCATGAAGGGAAATCCCCTTGGGAGTGAAAAGACTGACGTCCTGCCCCAGAATCAACTGAGCTGCAGCAGCAGAGGGAAACAAGCACCTGAATCTACAGCTAACAGCTGCCGAGTGGTAAACAGTGTGATACACACTACATGCCTTTTACCAACTTTTTTCATGTACGCAGATATATTACCCCCTTTTTAATTCTATAATATATTGTTGAATTTGCTTCACTATTTGGCATTGTGCGCTGTTTTCTTTTGTTTCCATTCTCTTAGTGTGTGTGGAGTGCTGAGCCACCCCTGCGTTTACAGCTGCAGACGCCATTATCCCCAACACGGTTATGTGGCACT
Source organism: Ascaphus truei (assembly GCF_040206685.1). Taxonomy (NCBI): domain Eukaryota; kingdom Metazoa; phylum Chordata; class Amphibia; order Anura; family Ascaphidae; genus Ascaphus; species Ascaphus truei. Next base: position 38,369,126 of record NC_134488.1, on the reverse strand, counting down.
TATTATTTAATGTTTAATTATCTCACTGTGGGAGTTGTGGTTTAATTTTTTATACATTTTTTATCACTAAATTGATGGTATAGTCACTGCACTGTATATATTTATACATTTAAACTTTATAGGTAGTTAGGTAGTAGCGCACAGTTTTGTTTTTTGTGTTTACTCCCTACCCTAAATGCATACTAATGTTATGTGAAATAAACCCAGAACGGGTTAATATATCCAAGCATATGCTTATATAACCTAGTGCCATTAAAAACTGGTATATACCAGTTGAGATACTCACATGTCTGCAAGTAAAGTGAATAGTAAAATACAGGGACCTTGCTAGGAGATTATATACCTAGAAGAAGGAGGGGTTGGCCTCCCACAGACTGCTCAATAAGCAGTTTCAGGTGATTGGCTAAATATATTAATTATACCATATTAGTTTTGCCACCTAGGAGCATGCTGCTAAGGATTAAAATAGGCCCAACAGAAAATGTAAAACAAATATATAATCGCCGCACTTCTCCATGTAAGGAGCATGCGGCTGGCGAAGAGATTGGCTTCTCCCTTTGGGATAGCAAAACCAGCAGTCTGTGAGTGACTCCAATGATTTACACTTTCATTCTTGATCTAAAGTAGCACAGGTTATTCCTACAGAAAGCTGCAATGTCCATGTCATGGTAATTATGGGAGTTAAGGTGATCCATATACAAACATAATGGGGGACATGTATTGCTGGGATCTGCTGATACAAATAGCACATGCTTCAGCTAGTAATGAGATAAAGATCCACATTTCCTTACACTGAATATTCTTCCATTGTGAAAGGGCTTCCATGTGCATTTTATAACTTTGTGCAATATAAAGTATATTCATAATAGTATTTTATTTTTAATTTCAGAGAGGAATGGCAGGTAAAGGAAGACAAAGTAAGAACAGCCGTCAAACATGTTGTAAAATGGGATGTTTCTAAAGACAATCCTCTAGACCCTGTCGTCTTGCCACAAGGGGACTGCGTGCTCAGCCTTTGGTGTCTGAGTAGTATTAGCAGAGACAAGGATGCTTACCGGAGCAACCTGAGAAAATTTGCATCACTACTGAAGATTGGGGGTCACCTGTTACTCTTTGTGGGGTTTAATATAACACATTATATGATTGGTGAACACAGGTTTTTTATGCTGTCATATGATGAGAAGTTTTTAAGAGAGGCTCTCAGTGATGCAGGGTATGTCATTGAAAATTTGGATCTGCTACCCAGCAAAAGGGGCTGTGATATGACAGATTATGAACACATTGTGAACGTTATAGCACGCAAGGAAATGGAGGTTTAATTATCCACTTCTGAAAAATGTATATTTACATATTACATAAAATTAAGATTACATGATTCACCACTTACAATGTCCAACGGGACCTTTCAAAATGTTAAACTCGATTTAATCAATCAATGTCTCTTTATTTTCTTTCTTCTGTCCTTGCACAATACCTATTGAATGACAAAATCATTACCAATATGTGAGGACACTTACAGCCGAGGTCGCCATTATCCTAATGCGGCCGTATCGTCACAACTCTGTGCGGGCAGATGCAGTATTTTTTTTTTCCGGAATATGTTCCGGTATTTTAGAGCTCGTAATATTAGCATTTTATTAGCGCTGTCTGCAATACTGCAATACTGTCTAAAAACTCAGGGGAGGCGTTCGCGAGCTGTTGTCTTCAAAGTCTAATACTTTAGCAGTTCAACCTACAGTACGTCAGTACACAGTCTGCGTGTGCGCGCACAGTAATTGTAAATTTGCATATTTATACATGCATGTGCAGTGCTGTATGTCTCATTTGAACATTGTTGAAACGCATAGGCGTGTACTGTAACAGTATCACATTTCGGCATATACAGCGCTCTCCCCTCACTCGCCCCCGCACACACAAGCTAATTTACTGCACTGCAGTATTTCAACTTCTTATCTACAGTACAGTACACCTCTCCCACACCATTCCTTTTAATGTGTGTCTTTCTGGTTTCAATCACATTCCTGCTTGCTAGCTGATGATTATTGTGCATGCGTCTATAACTTCACCACTGCTTGCTTGCGAAGTTCAAGAGTCATTTTTTATTTTTATTTTCTCCAGAAGCCTGCCTAAACCATCTTGATATTACGATATTCAATATGTGCTGTAGTTTTTGACGCGACACTGTGCGTTTGACTGCACATGGTTGATTTGTGTTGTTTTTATGTATTTGTGGGTGTGTGGATCAAATTATTATGAAGACCTGCCTGTTGAAAATATGTAATGTCTTTGTCATTGTGCTTTTCAACCTCTCTCACACCTTTCGTTAATTTTCCTATTGTTGGCTTTCCCTTATGTTAATCTGATTATGTAACCAATTATTAAAAAGGTAACCAATTATTAAAACTATATGTCTTCTTGAAGAATTCCCCCCACACACATTCACAGTGAATTTAAAGTTCAAAGAAATAAAATCTTAATGTAATTAAATATGTATTTTATTTTATCAGGAAAGAAAAATACATATAATCATTGAGAGAGGGGGGGGGGGGGATGAAAATTGAGGGCCGGTGGATAATCATGAATAATGCACATTGATAATAATAAAAACAGTAATACAAATTATCCGTCTTTATCTTCTTCCTCATTCTGTGTAGTTCATTGAGAGAGGGTAGGTTTTGTGTAAATCATGACTGCAGTTTAGATACACTTAACTGTACACACAGTTCACAAACTTTACACATGATACCCCCCTCTCCCTCAGTCCATCCTTTTTTTTCTGAAAAGACAAGAAAATAAAAAAAATAGTGCAGTTATGTGCATACTGAATTATGGCATTGTGTCCTGTATAGCTACTCCATATTGGACTACAGAATGCAGATAGTACTGTCAAAATAGTCTATACTGGAACTACTGTATACTGTAGCTACTGTTAAATACGTTGTAACCAGGTGACTAGTGCTGCTCTCTCAGGAAAGAAAAAAACTGTGCCATACTTACCTGTATCATACAGTACTTACAGTACCAAACGACAGTACAGTACTATACCATACTACCTTCCTGATGCTTGCCCATTACGCGCGATCAAAATGAGCAACACAGTCGCAATATGGTCAATATATTTATTGCATCGTTCCACGGTGAGTACATCGTTCCAAAAACTCATTATGCCTTGCGCCAACTCATCCTTTTTGGAGGGTGTCACGACTTTAAGGATATGGTCCTTCAGCTGATGCCAGACCATTTCGATAGGATTGAAGTCTGGCGATCTTTCATTGGAGGGGGAAAAAAAGGACAATTAGTTAAAGAGATACAGTACACAGTAAAAACAGTGGGAAAAAATGAGACACGGTTACTGCATTTACTCCGCTGGCGTCTTCACCCAGTTGATACCGCGCTCAAGAATATGTGCTGTTGACACGGTGTGCTTCGGATCGTTGTCCTGGTAGAAACGGAGACCATCTGGGAACTCACATGTGATGTATTCCACAATCTCAGGCAGAATTTGCTCTTGGAAAAAAGCTTTATTCATGATTCCTATAACAAGAAAAGAAAAGTGCTCAAACAACTGCACACTAGTACAGTACAGTGCATAAGGCAAAAGCGTGTGACTTATTTTACCTTCAAAGATGACAATGCATCCTGGTCCACGCCTAGAGATGGCACCCCATACATGCATCTTCACTGGGTGTTTTGGATGCGGCTAAATAGATATGCGACCTTTTTTGTGGAATGCAAAGGTGGCACATATCTCCAGCGATACAGTAGACTCGTCAGTGAAGATGCAATCCTAGAAAGTTTCTCCACTGTCGATCCATGCCTGGGCCTGGACCACTCTCTTGATCTTGTTAGCGTCCCTTATCATAGGGTACGCTCTGTAATGAAAAAACGAATGGCGCACAGCCAGGGAGTAAGGTGTGGAATAAAAAAACTTTTTCTTTATTGCAGCATGGTAGGAGACAAATTCACCCCCTTGGGGGACACAGACAGGGACCTCCTACGCGTTTCAGACCAAAGGGTCCTTTATCAGTATCTTGGCTTGCACGCCGGCAGAGAAACCCTGGAGATGACGTGAGTGGGGCTTCTGGTTTAGACTGTTATAGTTAAGTTTGACTGTGTCATTGAAGCGATACTTACAAGTCTTTATTTGCCTGCCCACTCCCACTGGTGTCTCCAGGGGTAACATTATTTTGTTATTGGATGTAGTTGCTGCGGGTTTGAGCACCCCAACTCTCTATCTACGCTCTGTAATGAGAAGGAATAATTTTATAGGTACAGTTTCTTAAACAACACTTTAACCTCCTGTACTGTCCAGTACTAACCTCACACCTCCCTATTTCCATCCAATGCTGCGTCTCATCTTCTTTATGCTGGTCTCGGATACAGTGAGATTTTGATTTTGCAGCAGAGTGTATTTGACCCTTAAGGCACTCTTCTGATCATTTTCTTCACTTATTTTGTCGACCAGAAGAGTTGTCTCCCTACAGTGTACAGAAAAACAACAATCCGGTAAGTTACAGTGCAGTGGGCCACACAAGTACAGCACATCATTTACAGTAAACAATTACAGATGCAGCAATATAAACAATAATAGATAGAAATACTGTATTATATACTGTAGTTATATAAATAAACAGAAATAACTATAAAATTAGATAGATCTATACTATATAGTTATATTATTATGCAGCAATATAAACAATAATAGATATACTGTATTATATACTGTAGTTATATAAATATACCGAAATAACTATAAATTTGATAGATCTATACTATATAATAATATTAATATGCAGCAATATAAACAATAATAGGTATACTGTATTATAAAGTTATATAAATATACTTACGCGTTAGTTCCATTGGTGTCCTCATGCGTTGTTTGTTTTTTCCGTGTGCATGATAGCACACGGTGGTTGATGGCACAACGAGGCCAGAAGCAGCTAACCAGCGTTGGATATCTGCAATTCGTTGTCCGCTCATGTACATCTCCTTAATTCTCATGGTGAGATCCTTTGGAATCTTTTTAACAGGCATAGCTGCGAGTAGAAAGAAATACAAGCACAAGAATGTATATTCGGTGTTTAATCGATGTTTATTCAATGTGCAGTGAATCCACAAAATGGATGGTGTATTTATACGTTAATGACTCACATTAGAGTACGCCCACTTTTAACACCTGTACCTCATCGCCATGCATAAAAGGTTACACACTTTGCATAGCCCACCACTCGATGATCTGTATCTGAACTTACCCTTGTCCAGATACTGCATTATGCCATCTGCTTCCATGGATCATCCCCGATTCTACGGACGCAGGAAGCCATTCACCTCTGCCGTGCCTATCACACAGAAAAAGCGAAAGGCGGCAGCCGTTTCCAAGCCAAGGCCAAAGCGACAGGCTAAGGCTAATAAAGAAAACCTACTGCTGACCCCAAAGGCTAATGGTTTTAATACACGTAAGCCTTATTATGTCAAGAAGAAATTCGGTGATATACACTCAAGGCAAAACAATGGCAGGAAACCCATCGAACCCGCAGGCCTCTTCCTCGATTACGCTTCGACGTCTCTGCCGCTGCTCTCCCTGAAATCTGCAGCCCATCTTCTCCACAACTCATCCACGACGCTGCCGCTGGTGTCCCTGAAATCCACGGGTCACTTTCTCCATTTTGCTTAGACGACTCTGCCGCTTCTCGCCCGGAAATCCACAGGTCACCTCCTCCATCCTTCTTCGACGCCGCTGCCGCCTCTCTCCAGGGAACCCCATCTCATCCTCCATAGCACTTATCCACCCAGATGTCCACAGCACCCCATGCACAAGAACCAGCTCGTTAGACAGCATGCTGATTGTGTTAAGTGTCGATATCCCCGGGAACTCTACTATGCTGGTAAAGATAGATCTTCTTTTAGAGACCATGCTAAATATGGATCAACGGATGGAGAAGATGGATCAACGAATGGAGAAGATGGATCAACGGATAGAGAAGATGGATCAACGGATGGAGAAGATAAAGACTGACATAGCGGGGATACATAATTTGCTCGGTATTCATGCCCCTGTATCCCCAAGGCCGGAGCAGGAGGGTGGCATGGATGTAATGAATGGGACCTTCGACCACCTTCCAACACCAAGCGCACCACCTCCACCAGAAGAATTTTTGTACATGTATGCCGTCGACGAGGAGGATAACATGACCACCCCGTCAAGACCACGCCAGGAGACAACACGGCGACCAAGACAGGAGGAAAGCTTCCTCCCAGACAATCTACCCTCGCCCGCCACCACAAGCACACCCGCTCCTAGAAGCACACCCGCTCCCAGAATCCAACCTACATATGCTTGCATCGATACGGTGCCCGACATCATCCTGCGCGAGCTGCCACCGGCAATCAGGGAGAAGTATAGGGTGATGAGTGCTGGTTTACCCCAGAAATATGGCATGTTAATTTTTAAGCACCACGTGTCCTACTTGGTGTACTGCGGGTGGGCCAAAAATGTAAACCACGATGGAAATCGCGAAAAAACGGAGCTTCCTCAAAATTTAATTTAGGACTATTGTGGAGGAATTGCGGTGCTATTTTTCAATTTCAGATCCTTTAATGAAAATCGTTCAAGACTCCATTAATGGCATTTTGCGTCATACACGGCATCGGCCCTGGAAGGACAATCTGGTGGGGATCGAATTTGCGTGACTGTTCAAATGTTTTTTAATTTTAGACTTGTTGCTTGTTTTTAAATTATATTAATAAAGAAATGTTTTTATTTACACAAGACCTGCACGGTTCCAGTACTCGAGGGCCGCGAACAGGCCAGTTTTCAAGGTTATCCTGAGGGCCGGGCCTGTTTGCAGACCTCGAGGACTGGAGTTGTGCACGCCTGACTTTCTGTACTGTACACCATCCTACTGTAAATGTTTTAACTTTATGTACTTAAATTAAGGAGATTTTGCGTGTTTTAACTTGTATTAATAAAGAAATGTTTTTTTTATTAACACCATACTGTTGTGCAGTAAATGTTTTGACGTTCTGTACGTAAATGTTTTCAATAGCAGTAAAATAAAGGAGGTTCCAGGGCACTAAAGATTTTCAAAAAGGATTTAATAGAAGTGGCACTACGGATTTTCAAAAAAGGATTTACTAGAAGAGACACAACGTTTCAACCACCACACATGGTCTTTCTCAAGTGAAGATAACTTAATGCTAATAGAACCACTACTTATAGCCCATACCCCAGGTGCAGTCATTCAAATTCATCCGGTTTCTCTTCCTGATGGCCATCTGTACTGCGCATGCGCGTGCATGCTCGTGACGTCATATCCGGCGGAAGTCCCACCCCCTTTTTTTTTGTCCGGACTTCTGTTGCTTTTTTTCTCTCTGGAGATCTCGGCATCCCATCCAGGCGCATGCGCGAGCGCACATCCGAACTCCCTCCTTCTGCTAATGACGTCATACTGTAGAGATATACCCGTCTGTCCCACAATGTTCTGCTGCATCTCATATCCATTGCGAGTGACAGTAATAGTCCTGAACTACTTCTTGCACAATAAAGTCTCTTGTTACTCCTTTTGCACCATGTCTGGACTCTGTTTGGGGTGTGGATAGCAGGCTTGTATTGGAACATAAAGGGAAAAAGCAAAAGATAAGCCATCAGTGTAAGCCCAGTAGAAAGTGACAATCACTATATTTCAAGCATAAACCAAAACCATAAAATAGTGAGGGAAAAAGGCAAAGGGTGACTAATGGAGGTAATTAGTAATTAATAATGAATTACCTTAAAGAGGCAACAACCAGAGAAGATCAGCAGCAACAGCAAAATTCACTATAGCAACCAAAGCCATAGATTTTATCTAATATTAATGAAACTGTTTAGGAGATATAATCATTAAGGCCCATTGGGTAAACGGTATCGAGCGTAAATGTCCAAAATGCTTCTCTTTGTAAGAGAGCAGTGTCCTTATCTGTCAAATAGAAGATCTTTTGAACATGATCAATGCCCATTAATTTCAATGATGACACTGTGTGATTAAATTCTGTACAGTGTCTAATTAGGGATGTATCCTCCTTTTTGGCGTTAATTTTGCTGCAGTGTTCGATAAAGCGCATTTTTAACATTCTGTTAGTCTTACCAACGTAAACTAAACCACATGGGCATTTAATTGTGGAAATTACATTGGTTGTTGTACAGGTGATCCTATAATTGATCTTAAATTTTTTCCCACTTCTGGGGTGACGAAATTCATCCTCTGTGTTGAGACTATTACAGATTGTACATCCGTGGTATTTATAACACCTCGGTTTTGCCTGGAGAAAATGTGTTGTTTGATAATGCTTACTATCCTCTGCAGAGATCAGAATATCTTTGATATTACGTCCTCTCTGAAATTCGAACCTAGGTTTTTTTTACATACCGTATTAAGTACGCCGTCATGTTGTAGTACACTTCAATGTTTATTTATGCTGTCTTTAATAAATTTACTGGCTGTGGTGTATTTGCTTACTATTTTTATTCTTTCAGCTTCAACCCTGTGTAGATCATCAGCGACCTCTTTATCAAAGGCCATCTCTATTCTGGATTTCTTATAGCCGCGTTGTAGGAATCTAGTTTGGATATCATCCAGTGTAGTATTCAGTCTTTCCGGTCTGTCAACAATTCGTGTTGCCCTTATTTTTGGGGAATAAGGCAGCGTGTTTTTAAGTGATACTGGATGAAAACTAGACCCCCATAAGGTGGAATTCCTATCTGTAGGTTTTCTATGCAAATCAGTATGCAGAACCTGCCCTTCAAAAGATATAAGAACATCCAGAAACGAGATATGTTTGACGCTCCAATTTTTTGTGAAGCGCACAGGGGTGGGAATTTGCTCTAAATAATCAAAAAAATTAGTAAGTTCATCGTCGGTACCATTCCATATGATGAATAGGTTATCGATGTACCGACAATAAAAAAGAATTTTACTTTCAAAAACAGTATTACAGTATAAATATATCTGTTCTCAAAGTCAGCCATATATAAATTGGCATAGGAGGGTGCTACATTACTCCCCATTGCTGTGCCATTAACTTGTAAGTAAAAGGTGTTTTCATACTTAAAATAATTTTTATGAAGCACAAAATGCAACAATAGAATGATAAAATCAATGGGTGGTTGTTTAGTGTGTTTTTTCTCCAGGAATCCCTTCACTATCTCAATACCTTCGGTATGCAGGATAATGGTGTACAAGCTGGTGACATCCATAGTCACCAGCAGGATTTTCTTGTCCTGTACTGACACTGTTCTGATCTTATCAAGAAAATCAAAGGTGTCCTTGATATATGATCGACCTTCATTCACAATGGGTTGCAGAAACTGATCCACAAAAATTGCTAACGGCTGATTAATAGAATTGGTTGCCGAGATTATCGGTCTACCGGGGGGATTGTGCAGACTCTTGTGTATTTTTGGCAGTAGATATAATACTGGTCGCCGAGGATTACTCAAGGTCAGAAATTCAAATTCTGACTCTGAAATCCATGAGTTTCCCAGACCTAGCGATATTATGTTATTTACCTCTAGCGGATATGTTTTAGTGGGATCACGCTGAAGAGTGTTATAACAGCTAGTGTCCCCTAATTGTCGTAGGGCTTCGGTTCTGTATTGTTCGTAGTTCTGCAGTGCTAAGGTACCCCCTTATATATATAGTTCTTGCTATCTTATATATAAGCACATGTGACGATTGAACATTGTCCTTGGAAGGATTGACACGAGTTGGAGAACGTGGATTATATTACCTCCTTTACACTACTTTATTTAAACATGGGTTATTAATATACTTGATGGTGTTTGCACCTCTATAATTGTTTTATCACATTTGTACGGATGAGGACACCGTGTACTGAGAGCAGGATATGTATATTTTCTTTTACATTATTTAACATGTAAAAACTGTATATCTTTTCCTCTTTTATTTGTTCACAACACCATTATTTATACAGTTGAGCAAAGATTGACTTACAGTAGTACAAACTGACATTGCTTGTAATGTGAGTTTGAGACTTTACTTGCATTGGACACCCTTTAGTCAATATGTTTGAAGATGTGTGTTTAAAGCTTCTAATTATTTTCAGCTTGTGTTCCCTTGAGCATGACTCTGACAATTAAGGCTACTTGTGTGTGTAAGTGAAACATAAATGTTCTTCATACTCAATGCTGGTTCGTCATTTGAATATCATTTTAAGATCCTATCCTTTCTTTCGCAGTTTCAAATGAAGAGAGACAGGTTCCTTTTTGTATGCACTTCCAATTTTTATTTTTTTTGAGGAAAAATAAGCTTCATACTGTACAGAACAGCAAGCATGTGAATGGAGAATCCTTCAGCAGTTGGTGATGTTAACGATTCTGATTTTACAATTCTAAAGCAGCTTCTTATAACCTTAAACGGGCTGCAGGCTAAATTGTTTTTTCATTTCTGGAGTCGATCATTAATGTTTAGAACAATGTTCCTTCACATCTTTATTTGTACCCATTCTTAATTATGGTATTAACTGAAGCTCTAACTAAAGAACTCCCTAATATACAAAGATTATGTAACGGGTATTCCACCCACCCAATCGCATATATAGTGTGGGTGCGGAGAACATACAGTGTTACCAGGTGTGGTGCGTTACCTGTTAGGCTCACAGGAGGGCTGAGCTTCCGCCACGGGGAACCTGGGGCAATTATACTATGAGTAACCCTGTACTCGGTGCAGTGCCTCCACCTGCAATGGTTCCTAGCAGAGCAGAATTGTTCCTCACAGGACACATATAAATACTCGCACACCTTAAGTATGATACCCAATAACGTTAACTTAGGAAACAGCATACCACACAAGGGCAGCGTCCGCTGTGTCTCTATCTAACTCTAGCGCTACTGTGAGAGGATCCCTAACCTAGGGCCTGTCCCTGTAGCACCACAAACTGGGGAGTGAGGACCTCTCTGGGACCTAAGGGGTTAATAGCCTGCTCAGCTCCCCTAACTCTTCCCAGTCCTGACTAACTGATAACTATCAGCGCCTGCAGCAACGCACTGCAACTTAACACTAAGCCCGCTTGTCCACCCTCACAGCACTGACTGCTGTGACCGGACAATAAGGCACCTCACAACACTTCGGGCAGCGTCCCTAATCTAGGGCCATCCCTGGTCAATTACCCACTAGCCTGAGAGTGAGTTGGGGCCTACCTGGGATGTGGGGGACCTTACGCGGTGCAGGAGCTTCACTCGCTCCCTGCACCCTTCCTTCCCCTTCTGCTCCCCAGCTCCAACTACGATGACTATTGCAACTACGGCGAAGGCCTGAGCCCAAACCTCTGAACAGACGCGCAGCTTCTGCTGAGTCCCTAACTGGCTTTAGAATGTAAGTGACAGGGTCCCTAACCTGAGGGCTGTCCCTGGCAACACATAGTCTACTGGGCGACTCAGAGATATCTTGGGCCTTGGGGGCTGCTGGCCTAGTGCAGGGAGTCACTGACTCCTGCACCCTACCTCCTTCCCCTGGCTGCTCCTGGGTCTGACTGACTAACGTGGGCTCAGCGCGCGAAATGTATCCACTTGCCTGCCTGGAGATCCTAAGCCCTATTGGCTCCCTGGCATCACGTGGGTCACACCGAGGCTCCTGGTACTCGTAGTCCCTGCCTAGAGTTTTCCCTGGTAGGCTAGGGCTTCGCGGGCTTTCTCTCCACTGTCCTGCACCTGCACCTTTTTGGGGAATAAGTGTTTTTAAGTGATACTGGATGAAAACTAGACCCCCATAAGGTGGAATTCCTATCTGTAGGTTTTCTATGCAAATCAGTATGCAGAACCTGCCCTTCAAAAGATATAAGAACATCCAGAAACGAGATATGTTTGACGCTCCAATTTTTTGTGAAGCGCACAGGGGTGGGAATTTGCTCTAAATAATCAAAAAAATTAGTAAGTTCATCGTCGGTACCATTCCATATGATGAATAGGTTATCGATGTACCGACAATAAAAAAGAATTTTACTTTCAAAAACAGTATTACAGTATAAATATATCTGTTCTCAAAGTCAGCCATATATAAATTGGCATAGGAGGGTGCTACATTACTCCCCATTGCTGTGCCATTAACTTGTAAGTAAAAGGTGTTTTCATACTTAAAATAATTTTTATGAAGCACAAAATGCAACAATAGAATGATAAAATCAATGGGTGGTTGTTTAGTGTGTTTTTTCTCCAGGAATCCCTTCACTATCTCAATACCTTCGGTATGCAGGATAATGGTGTACAAGCTGGTGACATCCATAGTCACCAGCAGGATTTTCTTGTCCTGTACTGACACTGTTCTGATCTTATCAAGAAAATCAAAGGTGTCCTTGATATATGATCGACCTTCATTCACAATGGGTTGCAGAAACTGATCCACAAAAATTGCTAACGGCTGATTAATAGAATTGGTTGCCGAGATTATCGGTCTACCGGGGGGATTGTGCAGACTCTTGTGTATTTTTGGCAGTAGATATAATACTGGTCGCCGAGGATTACTCAAGGTCAGAAATTCAAATTCTGACTCTGAAATCCATGAGTTTCCCAGACCTAGCGATAATATGTTATTTACCTCTAGCGGATATGTTTTAGTGGGATCACGCTGAAGAGTGTTATAACAGCTAGTGTCCCCTAATTGTCGTAGGGCTTCGGTTCTGTATTGTTCGTAGTTCTGCAGTGCTAAGGTACCCCCTTATATATATAGTTCTTGCTATCTTATATATAAGCACATGTGACGATTGAACATTGTCCTTGGAAGGATTGACACGAGTTGGAGAACGTGGATTATATTACCTCCTTTACACTACTTTATTTAAACATGGGTTATTAATATACTTGATGGTGTTTGCACCTCTATAATTGTTTTATCACATTTGTACGGATGAGGACACCGTGTACTTAGAGCAGGATATGTATATTTTCTTTTACATTATTTAACATGTAAAAACTGTATATCTTTTCCTCTTTTATTTGTTCACAACACCATTATTTATACAGTTGAGCAAAGATTGACTTACAGTAGTACAAACTGACATTGCTTGTAATGTGAGTTTGAGACTTTACTTGCATTGGACACCCTTTAGTCAATATGTTTGAAGATGTGTGTTTAAAGCTTCTAATTATTTTCAGCTTGTGTTCCCTTGAGCATGACTCTGACAATTAAGGCTACTTGTGTGTGTAAGTGAAACATAAATGTTCTTCATACTCAATGCTGGTTCGTCATTTGAATATCATTTTAAGATCCTATCCTTTCTTTCGCAGTTTCAAATGAAGAGAGACAGGTTCCTTTTTGTATGCACTTCCAATTTTTATTTTTTTTGAGGAAAAATAAGCTTCATACTGTACAGAACAGCAAGCATGTGAATGGAGAATCCTTCAGCAGTTGGTGATGTTAACGATTCTGATTTTACAATTCTAAAGCAGCTTCTTATAACCTTAAACGGGCTGCAGGCTAAATTGTTTTTTCATTTCTGGAGTCGATCATTAATGTTTAGAACAATGTTCCTTCACATCTTTATTTGTACCCATTCTTAATTATGGTATTAACTGAAGCTCTAACTAAAGAACTCCCTAATATACAAAGATTATGTAACGGGTATTCCACCCACCCAATCGCATATATAGTGTGGGTGCGGAGAACATACAGTGTTACCAGGTGTGGTGCGTTACCTGTTAGGCTCACAGGAGGGCTGAGCTTCCGCCACGGGGAACCTGGGGCAATTATACTATGAGTAACCCTGTACTCGGTGCAGTGCCTCCACCTGCAATGGTTCCTAGCAGAGCAGAATTGTTCCTCGCAGGACACATATAAATACTCGCACACCTTAAGTATGATACCCAATAACGTTAACTTAGGAAACAGCATACCACACAAGGGCAGCGTCCGCTGTGTTTCTATCTAACTCTAGCGCTACTGTGAGAGGATCCCTAACCTAGGGCCTGTCCCTGTAGCACCACAAACTGGGGAGTGAGGACCTCTCTGGGACCTAAGGGGTTAATAGCCTGCTCAGCTCCCCTAACTCTTCCCAGTCCTGACTAACTGATAACTATCAGCGCCTGCAGCAACGCACTGCAACTTAACACTAAGCCCGCTTGTCCACCCTCACAGCACTGACTGCTGTGACCGGACAATAAGGCACCTCACAACACTTCGGGCAGCGTCCCTAATCTAGGGCCATCCCTGGTCAATTACCCACTAGCCTGAGAGTGAGTTGGGGCCTACCTGGGATGTGGGGGACCTTACGCGGTGCAGGAGCTTCACTCGCTCCCTGCACCCTTCCTTCCCCTTCTGCTCCCCAGCTCCAACTACGATGACTATTGCAACTACGGCGAAGGCCTGAGCCCAAACCTCTGAACAGACGCGCAGCTTCTGCTGAGTCCCTAACTGGCTTTAGAATGTAAGTGACAGGGTCCCTAACCTGAGGGCTGTCCCTGGCAACACATAGTCTACTGGGCGACTCAGAGATATCTTGGGCCTTGGGGGCTGCTGGCCTAGTGCAGGGAGTCACTGACTCCTGCACCCTACCTCCTTCCCCTGGCTGCTCCTGGGTCTGACTGACTAACGTGGGCTCAGCGCGCGAAATGTATCCACTTGCCTGCCTGGAGATCCTAAGCCCTATTGGCTCCCTGGCATCACGTGGGTCACACCGAGGCTCCTGGTACTCGTAGTCCCTGCCTAGAGTTTTCCCTGGTAGGCTAGGGCTTCGCGGGCTTTCTCTCCACTGTCCTGCACCTGCACCTTTTTGGGGAATAAGTGTTTTTAAGTGATACTGGATGAAAACTAGACCCCCATAAGGTGGAATTCCTATCTGTAGGTTTTCTATACAAATCAGTAAGCAGAACCTGCCCGTCAAAAGATATAAGAACATCTAGAAACGAGATATGTTTGTCGCTCCAATTTTTTGTGAAGCGCACAGGGGTGGGAATTTGCTCTAAATAATCAAAAAAATTAGTAAGTTCATCGTCGGTACCATTCCATATGATGAACAGGTTATCGATGTACCGACAATAAAAAAGAATTTTACTTTCAAAAACAGTATTATAAATATATCTGTTCTCAAAGTCAGCCATATATAAATTGGCATAGGAGGGTGCTACATTACTCCCCATTGCTGTGCCATTAACTTGTAAGTAAAAGGTGTTTTCATACTTAAAATAATTTTTATGAAGCACAAAATGCAACAATAGAATGATAAAATCAATGGGTGGTTGTTTAGTGTGTTTTTTCTCCAGGAATCCCTTCACTATCTCAATACCTTCGGTATGCAGGATAATGGTGTACAAGCTGGTGACATCCATAGTCACCAGCAGGATTTTCTTGTCCTGTACTGACACTTTTCTGATCTTATCAAGAAAATCAAAGGTGTCCTTGATATATGATCGACCTTCATTCACAATGGGTTGCAGAAACTGATCCACAAAAATTGCTAACGGCTGATTAATAGAATTGGTTGCCGAGATTATCGGTCTACCGGGGGGATTGTGCAGACTCTTGTGTATTTTTGGCAGTAGATATAATACTGGTCGCCGAGGATTACTCATGGTCAGAAATTCAAATTCTGACTCTGAAATCCATGAGTTTCCCAGACCTAGCGATAATATGTTATTTACCTCTAGCGGATATGTTTTAGTGGGATCACGCTGAAGAGTGTTATAACAGCTAGTGTCCCCTAATTGTCGTAGGGCTTCAGTTCTGTATTGTTCGTAGTTCTGCAGTGCTAAGGTACCCCCTTATATATATAGTTCTTGCTATCTTATATATAAGCACATGTGACGATTGAACATTGTCCTTGGAAGGATTGACACGAGTTGGAGAACGTGGATTATATTACCTCCTTTACACTACTTTATTTAAACATGGGTTATTAATATACTTGATGGTGTTTGCACCTCTATAATTGTTTTATCACATTTGTACGGATGAGGACACCGTGTACTGAGAGCAGGATATGTATATTTTCTTTTACATTATTTAACATGTAAAAACTGTATATCTTTTCCTCTTTTATTTGTTCACAACACCATTATTTATACAGTTGAGCAAAGATTGACTTACAGTAGTACAAACTGACATTGCTTGTAATGTGAGTTTGAGACTTTACTTGCATTGGACACCCTTTAGTCAATATGTTTGAAGATGTGTGTTTAAAGCTTCTAATTCTTTTCAGCTTGTGTTCCCTTGAGCATGACTCTGACAATTAAGGCTACTTGTGTGTGTGTAAGTGAAACATAAATGTTCTTCATACTCAATGCTGGTTCGTCATTTGAATATCATTTTAAGATCCTAACCTTTCTGTCGCAGTTTCAAATGAAGAGAGACAGGTTTCTTTTTGTATGCACTTCCAATTTTTATTTTTTTTGAGGAAAAATAAGCTTCATACTGTACAGTACAGCAAGCATGTGAATGGAGAATCCTTCAGCAGTTGGTGATGTTAACGATTCTGATTTTACAATTCTAAAGCAGCTTCTTATAACCTTAAACGGGCTGCAGGCTAAATTGTTTTTTCATTTCTGGAGTCGATCATTAATGTTTAGAACAATGTTCCTTCACATCTTTATTTGTACCCATTCTTAATTATGGTATTAACTGAAGCTCTAACTAAAGAACTCCCTAATATACAAAGATTATGTAACAGGTATTCCACCCACCCAATCGCATATATAGTGTGGGTGCGGAGAACATACAGTGTTACCAGGTGTGGTGCGTTACCTGTTAGGCTCACAGGAGGGCTGAGCTTCCGCCACGGGGAACCTGGGGCAATTATACTATGAGTAACCCTGTACTCGGTGCAGTGCCTCCACCTGCAATGGTTCCTAGCAGAGCAGGAATTGTTCCTCGCAGGACACATACAAATACTCGCACACCTTAAGTATGATAACCAATAACGTTAACTTAGGAAACAGCATACCACACAAGGGCAGCGTCCGCTGTGTCTCTATCTAACTCTAGCGCTACTGTGAGAGGATCCCTAACCTAGGTCCTGTCCCTGTAGCACCACAAACTGGGGAGTGAAGACCTCTCTGGGACCTAAGTGGTTAATAGCCTGCTCAGCTCCCCTAACTCTTCCCAGTCCTGACTAACTGATAACTATCAGCGCCTGCAGCAACGCACTGCAACTTAACACTAAGCCCGCTTGTCCACCCTCACAGCACTGACTGCTGTGACCGGACAATAAGGCACCTCACAACACTTCGGGCAGCGTCCCTAATCTAGGGCCATCCCTGGTCAATTACCCACTAGCCTGAGAGTGAGTTGGGGCCTACCTGGGATGTGGGGGACCTTACGCGGTGCAGGAGCTTCACTTGCTCCCTGCACCCTTCCTTCCCCTTCTGCTCCCCAGCTCCAACTACGATGACTATTGCAACTACGGCGAAGGCCTGAGCCCAAACCTCTGAACAGACGCGCAGCTTCTGCTGAGTCCCTAACTGGCTTTAGAATGTAAGTGACAGGGTCCCTAACCTGAGGGCTGTCCCTGGCAACACATAGTCTACTGGGCGACTCAGAGATATCTTGGGCCTTGGGGGCTGCTGGCCTAGTGCAGGGAGTCACTGACTCCTGCACCCTACCTCCTTCCCCTGGCTGCTCCTGGGTCTGACTGACTAACGTGGGCTCAGCGCGCGAAATGTATCCACTTGCCTGCCTGGAGATCCTAAGCCCTATTGGCTCCCTGGCATCACGTGGGTCACACCGAGGCTCCTGGTACTCGTAGTCCCTGCCTAGAGTTTTCCCTGGTAGGCTAGGGCTTCGCGGGCTTTCTCTCCACTGTCCTGCACCTGCGCAATCTCTCTGGGGCTGCCGTAACCTTTCCTGGGCTGTTCTCCCCCTCGCGCGACTTCTCCCTGGCTCTAGTGACCTTCCTGCGCATGCGCGAGCTATCTGTGGGCCTCCCGCGCTATTGGGCTCCTGCGCATGCGCAACAACCCTTACCATGGCAGCGCCCTGCTCCGTGGGCCGCCGGGACCCTAGCGACCGCGGCCTTAGCAACGGCCCGATCGCGTCCCTGGAAACCGACCCGCTCTCGGAGGTAGCGCGCGGCTCCCTGCTCCAGCCCCCACCTTTGGAAGCAGCCGTCGGTCCGGCGCTGGATTTCTTATAGCCGCGTTGTAGGAATCTAGTTTGGATATCATCCAGTGTAGTATTCAGTCTTTCCGGTCTGTCAACAATTCGTGTTGCCCTTATTTTTGGGGAATAAGTGTTTTTAAGTGATACTGGATGAAAACTAGACCCCCATAAGGTGGAATTCCTATCTGTAGGTTTTCTATACAAATCAGTAAGCAGAACCTGCCCGTCAAAAGATATAAGAACATCTAGAAACGAGATATGTTTGTCGCTCCAATTTTTTGTGAAGCGCACAGGGGTGGGAATTTGCTCTAAATAATCAAAAAAATTAGTAAGTTCATCGTCGGTACCATTCCATATGATGAACAGGTTATCGATGTACCGACAATAAAAAAGAATTTTACTTTCAAAAACAGTATTATAAATATATCTGTTCTCAAAGTCAGCCATATATAAATTGGCATAGGAGGGTGCTACATTACTCCCCATTGCTGTGCCATTAACTTGTAAGTAAAAGGTGTTTTCATACTTAAAATGATTTTTATGAAGCACAAAATGCAACAATAGAATGATAAAATCAATGGGTGGTTGTTTAGTGTGTTTTTTCTCCAGGAATCCCTTCACTATCTCAATACCTTCGGTATGCAGGATAATGGTGTACAAGCTGGTGACATCCATAGTCACCAGCAGGATTTTCTTGTCCTGTACTGACACTTTTCTGATCTTATCAAGAAAATCAAAGGTGTCCTTGATATATGATCGACCTTCATTCACAATGGGTTGCAGAAACTGATCCACAAAAATTGCTAACGGCTGATTAATAGAATTGGTTGCCGAGATTATCGGTCTACCGGGGGGATTGTGCAGACTCTTGTGTATTTTTGGCAGTAGATATAATACTGGTCGCCGAGGATTACTCATGGTCAGAAATTCAAATTCTGACTCTGAAATCCATGAGTTTCCCAGACCTAGCGATAATATGTTATTTACCTCTAGCGGATATGTTTTAGTGGGATCACGCTGAAGAGTGTTATAACAGCTAGTGTCCCCTAATTGTCATAGGGCTTCGGTTCTGTATTGTTCGTAGTTCTGCAGTGCTAAGGTACCCCCTTATATATATAGTTCTTGCTATCTTATATATAAGCACATGTGACGATTGAACATTGTCCTTGGAAGGATTGACACGAGTTGGAGAACGTGGATTATATTACCTCCTTTACACTACTTTATTTAAACATGGGTTATTAATATACTTGATGGTGTTTGCACCTCTATAATTGTTTTATCACATTTGTACGGATGAGGACACCGTGTACTGAGAGCAGGATATGTATATTTTCTTTTACATTATTTAACATGTAAAAACTGTATATCTTTTCCTCTTTTATTTGTTCACAACACCATTATTTATACAGTTGAGCAAAGATTGACTTACAGTAGTACAAACTGACATTGCTTGTAATGTGAGTTTGAGACTTTACTTGCATTGGACACCCTTTAGTCAATATGTTTGAAGATGTGTGTTTAAAGCTTCTAATTCTTTTCAGCTTGTGTTCCCTTGAGCATGACTCTGACAATTAAGGCTACTTGTGTGTGTGTAAGTGAAACATAAATGTTCTTCATACTCAATGCTGGTTCGTCATTTGAATATCATTTTAAGATCCTAACCTTTCTGTCGCAGTTTCAAATGAAGAGAGACAGGTTTCTTTTTGTATGCACTTCCAATTTTTATTTTTTTTGAGGAAAAATAAGCTTCATACTGTACAGTACAGCAAGCATGTGAATGGAGAATCCTTCAGCAGTTGGTGATGTTAACGATTCTGATTTTACAATTCTAAAGCAGCTTCTTATAACCTTAAACGGGCTGCAGGCTAAATTGTTTTTTCATTTCTGGAGTCGATCATTAATGTTTAGAACAATGTTCCTTCACATCTTTATTTGTACCCATTCTTAATTATGGTATTAACTGAAGCTCTAACTAAAGAACTCCCTAATATACAAAGATTATGTAACAGGTATTCCACCCACCCAATCGCATATATAGTGTGGGTGCGGAGAACATACAGTGTTACCAGGTGTGGTGCGTTACCTGTTAGGCTCACAGGAGGGCTGAGCTTCCGCCACGGGGAACCTGGGGCAATTATACTATGAGTAACCCTGTACTCGGTGCAGTGCCTCCACCTGCAATGGTTCCTAGCAGAGCAGGAATTGTTCCTCGCAGGACACATACAAATACTCGCACACCTTAAGTATGATAACCAATAACGTTAACTTAGGAAACAGCATACCACACAAGGGCAGCGTCCGCTGTGTCTCTATCTAACTCTAGCGCTACTGTGAGAGGATCCCTAACCTAGGTCCTGTCCCTGTAGCACCACAAACTGGGGAGTGAAGACCTCTCTGGGACCTAAGTGGTTAATAGCCTGCTCAGCTCCCCTAACTCTTCCCAGTCCTGACTAACTGATAACTATCAGCGCCTGCAGCAACGCACTGCAACTTAACACTAAGCCCGCTTGTCCACCCTCACAGCACTGACTGCTGTGACCGGACAATAAGGCACCTCACAACACTTCGGGCAGCGTCCCTAATCTAGGGCCATCCCTGGTCAATTACCCACTAGCCTGAGAGTGAGTTGGGGCCTACCTGGGATGTGGGGG
This sequence comes from Ascaphus truei, assembly GCF_040206685.1. NCBI lineage: Eukaryota > Metazoa > Chordata > Amphibia > Anura > Ascaphidae > Ascaphus > Ascaphus truei. The sequence goes on along the minus strand of NC_134488.1, from coordinate 38,348,392 downwards.
ACCTTACGCGGTGCAGGAGCTTCACTTGCTCCCTGCACCCTTCCTTCCCCTTCTGCTCCCCAGCTCCAACTACGATGACTATTGCAACTACGGCGAAGGCCTGAGCCCAAACCTCTGAACAGACGCGCAGCTTCTGCTGAGTCCCTAACTGGCTTTAGAATGTAAGTGACAGGGTCCCTAACCTGAGGGCTGTCCCTGGCAACACATAGTCTACTGGGCGACTCAGAGATATCTTGGGCCTTGGGGGCTGCTGGCCTAGTGCAGGGAGTCACTGACTCCTGCACCCTACCTCCTTCCCCTGGCTGCTCCTGGGTCTGACTGACTAACGTGGGCTCAGCGCGCGAAATGTATCCACTTGCCTGCCTGGAGATCCTAAGCCCTATTGGCTCCCTGGCATCACGTGGGTCACACCGAGGCTCCTGGTACTCGTAGTCCCTGCCTAGAGTTTTCCCTGGTAGGCTAGGGCTTCGCGGGCTTTCTCTCCACTGTCCTGCACCTGCGCAATCTCTCTGGGGCTGCCGTAACCTTTCCTGGGCTGTTCTCCCCCTCGCGCGACTTCTCCCTGGCTCTAGTGACCTTCCTGCGCATGCGCGAGCTATCTGTGGGCCTCCCGCGCTATTGGGCTCCTGCGCATGCGCAACAACCCTTACCATGGCAGCGCCCTGCTCCGTGGGCCGCCGGGACCCTAGCGACCGCGGCCTTAGCAACGGCCCGATCGCGTCCCTGGAAACCGACCCGCTCTCGGAGGTAGCGCGCGGCTCCCTGCTCCAGCCCCCACCTTTGGAAGCAGCCGTCGGTCCGGCGCTGGATTTCTTATAGCCGCGTTGTAGGAATCTAGTTTGGATATCATCCAGTGTAGTATTCAGTCTTTCCGGTCTGTCAACAATTCGTGTTGCCCTTATTTTTGGGGAATAAGTGTTTTTAAGTGATACTGGATGAAAACTAGACCCCCATAAGGTGGAATTCCTATCTGTAGGTTTTCTATACAAATCAGTAAGCAGAACCTGCCCGTCAAAAGATATAAGAACATCTAGAAACGAGATATGTTTGTCGCTCCAATTTTTTGTGAAGCGCACAGGGGTGGGAATTTGCTCTAAATAATCAAAAAAATTAGTAAGTTCATCGTCGGTACCATTCCATATGATGAACAGGTTATCGATGTACCGACAATAAAAAAGAATTTTACTTTCAAAAACAGTATTATAAATATATCTGTTCTCAAAGTCAGCCATATATAAATTGGCATAGGAGGGTGCTACATTACTCCCCATTGCTGTGCCATTAACTTGTAAGTAAAAGGTGTTTTCATACTTAAAATGATTTTTATGAAGCACAAAATGCAACAATAGAATGATAAAATCAATGGGTGGTTGTTTAGTGTGTTTTTTCTCCAGGAATCCCTTCACTATCTCAATACCTTCGGTATGCAGGATAATGGTGTACAAGCTGGTGACATCCATAGTCACCAGCAGGATTTTCTTGTCCTGTACTGACACTTTTCTGATCTTATCAAGAAAATCAAAGGTGTCCTTGATATATGATCGACCTTCATTCACAATGGGTTGCAGAAACTGATCCACAAAAATTGCTAACGGCTGATTAATAGAATTGGTTGCCGAGATTATCGGTCTACCGGGGGGATTGTGCAGACTCTTGTGTATTTTTGGCAGTAGATATAATACTGGTCGCCGAGGATTACTCATGGTCAGAAATTCAAATTCTGACTCTGAAATCCATGAGTTTCCCAGACCTAGCGATAATATGTTATTTACCTCTAGCGGATATGTTTTAGTGGGATCACGCTGAAGAGTGTTATAACAGCTAGTGTCCCCTAATTGTCATAGGGCTTCGGTTCTGTATTGTTCGTAGTTCTGCAGTGCTAAGGTACCCCCTTATATATATAGTTCTTGCTATCTTATATATAAGCACATGTGACGATTGAACATTGTCCTTGGAAGGATTGACACGAGTTGGAGAACGTGGATTATATTACCTCCTTTACACTACTTTATTTAAACATGGGTTATTAATATACTTGATGGTGTTTGCACCTCTATAATTGTTTTATCACATTTGTACGGATGAGGACACCGTGTACTGAGAGCAGGATATGTATATTTTCTTTTACATTATTTAACATGTAAAAACTGTATATCTTTTCCTCTTTTATTTGTTCACAACACCATTATTTATACAGTTGAGCAAAGATTGACTTACAGTAGTACAAACTGACATTGCTTGTAATGTGAGTTTGAGACTTTACTTGCATTGGACACCCTTTAGTCAATATGTTTGAAGATGTGTGTTTAAAGCTTCTAATTCTTTTCAGCTTGTGTTCCCTTGAGCATGACTCTGACAATTAAGGCTACTTGTGTGTGTGTAAGTGAAACATAAATGTTCTTCATACTCAATGCTGGTTCGTCATTTGAATATCATTTTAAGATCCTATCCTTTCTTTCGCAGTTTCAAATGAAGAGAGACAGGTTCCTTTTTGTATGCACTTCCAATTTTTATTTTTTTTGAGGAAAAATAAGCTTCATACTGTACAGAACAGCAAGCATGTGAATGGAGAATCCTTCAGCAGTTGGTGATGTTAACGATTCTGATTTTACAATTCTAAAGCAGCTTCTTATAACCTTAAACGGGCTGCAGGCTAAATTGTTTTTTCATTTCTGGAGTCGATCATTAATGTTTAGAACAATGTTCCTTCACATCTTTATTTGTACCCATTCTTAATTATGGTATTAACTGAAGCTCTAACTAAAGAACTCCCTAATATACAAAGATTATGTAACGGGTATTCCACCCACCCAATCGCATATATAGTGTGGGTGCGGAGAACATACAGTGTTACCAGGTGTGGTGCGTTACCTGTTAGGCTCACAGGAGGGCTGAGCTTCCGCCACGGGGAACCTGGGGCAATTATACTATGAGTAACCCTGTACTCGGTGCAGTGCCTCCAGCTGCAATGGTTCCTAGCAGAGCAGGAATTGTTCCTCGCAGGACACATACAAATACTCGCACACCTTAAGTATGATAACCAATAACGTTAACTTAGGAAACAGCATACCACACAAGGGCAGCGTCCGCTGTGTCTCTATCTAACTCTAGCGCTACTGTGAGAGGATCCCTAACCTAGGGCCTGTCCCTGTAGCACCACAAACTGGGGAGTGAGGACCTCTCTGGGACCTACAGGGTTAATAGCCTGCTCAGCTCCCCTAACTCTTCCCAGTCCTGACTAACTGATAACTATCAGCGCCTGCAGCAACGCACTGCAACTTAACACTAAGCCCGCTTGTCCACCCTCACAGCACTGACTGCTGTGACCGGACAATAAGGCACCTCACAACACTTCGGGCAGCGTCCCTAATCTAGGGCCATCCCTGGTCAATTACCCACTAGCCTGAGAGTGAGTTGGGGCCTACCTGGGATGTGGGGGACCTTACGCGGTGTAGGAGCTTCACTCGCTCCCTGCACCCTTCCTTCCCCTTCTGCTTCCCAGCTCCAACTACGATGGCTATTGCAACTATGGCGAAGGCCTGAGCCCAAACCTCTGAACAGATGCGCAGCTTCTGCTGAGTCCCTAACTGGCTTTAGAATGTAAGTGACAGGGTCCCTAACCTGAGGGCTGTCCCTGGCAACACTTACTCTACTGGGCGACTCAGAGCTATCTTGGGCCTTGGGGGCTGCTGGCCTAGTGCAGGGAGTCACTGACTCCTGCACCCTACCTCCTTTCCCTGGCTGCTCCTGGGTCTGACTGACTAACGTGGGCTCAGCGCGCGAAATGTATCCAATTGCCTGCCTGGAGATCCTAAGCCCTATTGGCTCCCTGGCATCACGTGGGTCACACCGAGGCTCCTGGGACTCTTGCACCTGCGCAATCTCTCTGGGTCTGCCGTATCCTTTCCTGGGCTGTACTCCCCCTCGCGCGACTTCTCCCTGGCTCTAGTGACCTTCCTGAGCATGCGCGAGCTATCTGTGGGCCTCCCGCGCTATTGGGCTCCTGCGCATGCGCAACAACCCTTACCATGGCGGCGCCCTGCTCCGTGGGCCGCCGGGACCCTAGCGACGCGACTGCGGCCTTAGCAAAGGCCCGATCGCGTCCCTGGCAACCGACCCGATCTCGGAGGTAGCGCGTGGCTCCCTGCTCCAGCCCCCACCTTTGGAAGCAGCCGTCGGGTCCGGCGCTGGCTCCAGCAGCACCCGCGACTGCGCTGCTCCAGAGGAGGGGGGTCTCCAGGGGCAGTGGAAGACCAGGGCTACACTCTCCCCCTGTTGAAAAATCCAACTTCCCCGCTTGGGGAACGACATCACTCGACATGAGGTTATACAATGAAAATGCAGTGCATAATATGTACAACTTATCACTTGTAACTTTAAACATCAGGTTACAATGCACTTCACACCAATTAACCGAAACGAGCTGAGACCATTTGTGGGGTGCCCCTAACTGATCAGATGTGGGTACCTCACTTTTGCGTCCGTGAGCCTCCCCTGGAAGAATCTCTTGGAGAGCACACTTAAGGGCAACAGTCACAGGGTTCTTATTACTTCCTCCCCCTGGTGGACGGAATAGTACCATGTCTCTTGGCCAGACCTTTACCCGGCCATCCGTGGCATGGATGCAGTAGGCCAGGAGGTCTTGACCTTTTCCGCAATCCACCACATGGTGAATGGAGCGCTTCTTTTTGGGCTTAAAGGAGACAATTTTTACTAAATCCCTTGCCACACAGTCCTTGTCCCTACATACTGGTGAATCTTCCACTGGGAAGCAAGCAACTGGCAAAGTCTTTGTTTCACTCTGCAGGGGGTAAAGGGTAGATACCTTACCACTGCGGTGATTCACGGTGGCCAACAGGTCCTCGGGGACGCTGTCAGTTCCACCTCGGCTGTCTTGGGGCCTGTCCACAACACTTCTGGGATAGTTCACTCACTGTATAGAAACTCGGGAGCGTTGGATCCCCGCCCTGGGACCATTTGGGTTGGAGCGCACGGGATCACACTCAGGTCAGGAGACTTAGTCAGGGCCTTTTCTACGGTCACCTCCATCGGAGCCTGTGGGGCGTTAGGAGGTTCTTCACCCCTCCACTGGCTTGTGATGGGCTTCTCTTCATCTGGAACACTGTCAAGTACCCTCTGTGCTTTACTGGACACCACGATGGGACTGACTGTTCTCTTCACCTGGACGATATGCGGTAGGTACCGGTCCACTCGCACCACTGGACAACTATCTACTAAGGGAGACACCTCCACCAGGACGCGATGCCAAGTGGAGTCATTCGCACTGGTGGCCAGACTTAAGGAGCTATCGTGCTCCGCGGTCACCTGGAGGCTCACACCCGACACCCCTGGGGCAGTCAACTCACCCTTGTCTTCGTTCAGTACGGATCCGACGCCTGGGACCGATGGTACCTCTGTAGGCTGGACTGGCCGTTGTAGGACACACGGGCCCATATCAAGATTCACTGCCACTGAGGTAGGTGGCTCGGTGGCTTCACTAGAGTGATCCGCCGGAAGGCGCATCACCACGGGCGGTTGATCGCTGGAATCACCAAAAGAAAATGGGGGTATCGACACCTTACCCTGTGATTCCTCCGTCTCCTCTGTAGCACCGCTGGGGTGGTTCGCCGGTAGGCGCATCGCCACCGATGGAACTTCAACCTCTGCCTCGGAGGATATCACGATCGGATCCTTCGCAAGGTAGTCACCGGGTTCTTCTGCGATACAACCAGTGGATATAGGTACGATGCTGGCATGCTCCGATACCTCCACTGCGGTCGCGCTCTTCCCGCCGATGGTTCGCTCGGTTCCATAGCTAGCTGGGCAGGTGACTCCTGCTCTGGAACCGGTATAGAATTTTCACTGGGGCAAACGGGCCTTCCAAAATGTCTGTGAGAGGGGTAGATGGGTTAGCTATACTGACCGGCTCCTCGTCCTCTGCTGGTTCTACAGGAGGGGGCATAATAGGCTTCAAGAAACAGATCCCGCAGCGGGCACATTCGGGCTCCCACGCAAGTTCACCTCGAGAACAGTCACAGGTGGTACTAAAACATTGTATACATGTTTTTCATTCCACTACGGTTGTCCTGAAGCCTAGCAAGGACTCAGTTAGGCCGACTCCTTTTTTACCGGCTTCCTGAAGGCAGGGGCACAATAGCACGAGTGCATCAATTCCGGGCAATTCCTGAGCCACATACGCGTTAGAGTGTGACTCCTTGCAGTCTATGTCATTTCCCAGGGGAAATAATCTGTTTCTGCTGGGTCTGCAGCCCACAACAGCACGGGTTTCAGGAGCTGTGTCCGGCAGCAGACACACTTGACTCCCCAGGCCAATTCACAAAATGAGCAGTCACCTTTGCTACAGATACATTTTATGCAACCCTCCTCGCTCGCGATTGCCAAAAGCTCTTCTATTATTTTCTTCAAGGTGTTAAAATCCATACTACCCGACGAACTCAATGATGTTATTGTGCACTGACACAAAAGAAAGGATACGTTCCCTGCCCTAGTCTGCCAGATCCCATACGAAGGCGGTTGGGTTTCTCTGCATCCAGTACATTCTTTGGTGGAGACAGCAGTAGCTGGTGGAAGCTCACTGTGCTTGCTCCCCCTGGTGGAATTTAAAGGAGGAGCGGCATACTCTTTCAAGGAGCGTTTCTGGGTTTGCACGGTGCCACTCCATTGGCGGGGGTGGGAACTTAGGTTTTCCCGCCAATCACGGACGGTTTTCTGCAAAGTCATTCTGCGCCGCCTTGAGCACAGCACCACGTGCATGTTGCCAACTTGGGGAAAGTTGCCATGGCGCTTGGTCAGAGTAGACTAAATGATAACCCTCAGGGAGGCACCAGGCACAAACAACGTGGATGGTGTCTCTGACAGGCATATATTCCACGTGGGGGTGACCATAAAATGTATCGATAACCACCGGGATGTGGGGTCTTGATCTTCATCTAATATACAGGCGTACGGCCACCCGGGGATTTTACGCACATGATTACAGACCTACACAGCGGATATATTTGCGGGAAGGCCTCCTACGGCCACCACACGGCAGGGGCTAAAGTCTTGCCTCAAAGCCCATCAAGGACCTCGCGTCTGGACTTCACAAACATGGTAAAAACATATGACTTGGGCAATTTGAAAAAAAATGGAACAGGGCACCCCAGGCCTCACTCAGCAGTGCCTCCAAATGTAACAGGTATTTCACCCCACCCAATCGCATATATAGTGTGGGTGCGGAGAACATACGGTGTTACCAGGTGTGGTGCGTTACCTGTTAGGCTCACAGGAGGGCTGAGCTTCCGCCACGGGGAACCTGGGGCAATTATATTATGAGTAACCCTGTACTCGGTGCAGCGCCTCCACCTGCGATGGTTCCTAGCTGAGCACGAATTGTTCCTCGCAGGACACATACAAATACTCGCACACCTTAAGTATGATAACCAATAACGTTTACTTAGGACACAGCATACCACACAAATACTGTCAACATAACACTCCATTAACATGCACAGAAAGACGTGTGTCCCTCTCTAGAGGAGACACTACTAATGCGCCTCACAGGATGCTTCCCCAACACAGGTTGATCCCACCCCGTGTCCATAAGATCCCCACCCAATGTCCCACACTTTTGTAGAGAGATAGGATATGGGTGACTGCGCAGTCACTATTAAAGCTAATGGCCAGTTGGTGCACTTGTGGCTTTAAAGTACCTGCCCAAGCACTCCAGGGCTCGGATCCGCAACACTTCGCAAAGGATTGGTCGCTTGGCGATTCCGTCTGATCCCAAGCTGGAGATAGTCTCTGTGGGCCCCGACTTGAGCCCGAACCTCTTCAAGGGAAACGCAGCGTCCGCTGTGTCCCTATCTAACTCTAGCGCTACTGTGAGAGGATCCCTAACCTAGGGCCTGTCCCTGTAGCACCACAAACTGGGGAGTGAGGACCTCTCTGGGACCTAAGGGTTAATACAGTGCAAATGGGTTGGTGCAACGCACAGCAAAAAAAGGGGGTGATGGCAGGTCTGGCAAAAATATTTCTTTATTGGATGGACATAAAAACAGAAGGCTGCAACCTTCTACGCGTTTCGTGCAGACAAATTGCACTTTATCAAGAAGTGTATCAACATGGTATACATCCGGTATATATAGGGGCACAGTCTGCCGATTTTGGCACCAAAAACTCTCTAATTACAAACCTCAAGCCCCTTACACTGCTTAAATAATTAGTGTATATCTGTTTAGGGCATGTGGGGATGGCTAATTACCTGTTGGCACTCGCAGGAGAGCCGCCTCCAAACACCCAGCTCGGTGACACGCACCGCACTGCAATGGAGGGCCAAATCTCGCGAGATGCGCCTCATGCTAGCCACGTTCGCTCCGCGCATGCGCAGAGCAAAGTATGTCATGAAGCAGTCAGGAATCACAAGGGCAATGCCCACAGAGTACTATGTGCTCGCGCATGCGTCCCCATGCCCGTTGGTGACTGGAAAAATATATAAACCCCACCACATAATGAGGATGTTGATGGAGATGCCTGTAAACATATTGACACTCACATCAATTATCCAAAGTGCAGTGGGGGGGAAAAACAAGAGGAGGGGTAGGGAGGGGGGGGGGGGAAGGGGAAAAAGGGGGGATAAAGAAAAAGGATAAGAAGAAAAAGAAATAGAAGGGTAAGAGGAAAAAGAACAAAAGAGACGTAGAAAAGAAGAAAACGGGAGAGAAGGAAAGGAAAGGGAAAGATAAATAATGGGAGAAAATAAAAGAAGAGAAAATAGAGTTGAGGGGGAGGAGGAGAAGGGAAAGAAGGAGGGGGGGAGGAGGGAAGGGGAAAGGAGAAGAAGGAAAAGAAAGAAAGGAAGGAAAGACAAAGGGGGGGGGGGAAGGGGGGGAAAAGGAGAAGGGGAAAGGAAAGGAAAAGAGCTGGGGGGATGAAAAGAAAGAAGAGAGAAAAACATGACGAAGAAAGAGAAAAAAAGAGAAAAAAAGGGAAAAAGAGAAAATTAATTGGAAAAGAGAGGGAAGTAGGGATGGGAAAACTAAATATTCTAAAGTGTATGCATTGTTCATGTTGGGGGCCAAATTGGGCAGACTGCACATCGCCTATACAAAACATACATTGATTGTGACCTTTAAAAACAAAAGATATACATATATAATCAAACATAGTATAACATTATTGTGAAATTCTAACTTATACCTATATTAAAAACATATAAGCAGCCTTCCAGAAGAACAAAGGATGACTAATAAATGGAAAATACATATATTCTGTTTTCTAAGATTTTTCTTAAACTGTGTAAGGAGAAAAGTTACATACATTAACACTTATTCAGTTTATCCAATAATTGGGAGTGTGGTTAGACTTAAGTTGCTGATAATTGCCCCCATAATAATTTCAGTCCAAAACATTCTTTGAACATTATAGATTACTTGGTCAAATACAAAGACACAAAATTGTTACGGTTGATGCACCTAATGTTACATATCGATGACCTTGGAGCGATGAGACTATGCACACTACATAACTATCTAGATCCACAAGACGTTGGTCGACCCTCCTGGTCGTCCAATTGTCTCTAGCATTGGATCTTTGGGAGATGGCTTATCCCGTTATGTTAATGCCTATTTGCAACCCTTTGTGAGGGCCTTGCCCTCCTTCGTCCTTGACTCTGGTGATTTGTTGGTACAATTACAGGATATCCCATGGAAATCTGATTACCTGTGGGTAACTATGGATGTGGTTTCCCTGTACACAATCATTGAGCACGATCTGGGGTTAGCAGCTGTTCGCCACTTCATTGAATGTCCAGGAAGCTCTATGTTAATGACCACATTTATCACGGAATCTATTCTTTTTCTTCTCACACACAATTATTTTCTTTTTGAGCACCAATTTTATTTACAACAACGGGGAACAGCAATGGGGACAAGTTTTGCCCCCTCTTATGCTAATCTGTTTATGGGGTGGTGGGAGCACGTTTTCATATACAATACCACTAATAGATTTAGACACAATATTGTTTTTTTCAAACGTTTCATCGATGATTTGATTATAATTTGGCACGGGAGCACTGACACATTAGAAGCATTTTTTGAATATGTTAACAATAATGATCTTAATATTCAATTTACCACCAACTTCAATGCACACCAAATCAGCTTCCTGGACATTCTACTTTATGTAGATATGGACCAGAAAATTCAAACAGACACCTTTAGAAAAAGTAATTCCAGAAATACAATTCTTAGGGCGGACAGTTGTCACCCCAGATCGGTGATTACTGGCATTCCCAAAAGCCAGTACCTCAGACTGAGGAGGAACTGTTCTACACTAGATGGTTTCCTGACTCAGTCTGAGGCTCTCACCAATCGGTTTCTAGAAAGGGGTTACGACAGGGAGGCCTTGGAATCCATAGTGGGAGAAGTAATGGAAATAGACAGAGATACACTACTTCCCACCAGGGAGTCAAGGACGAGGGATGTTAGTCAAAAAAGTGGTAAAGCTAGAAATAAAAAATTGGGAAATACATCCCCCTTGTTCATTTCCCAATACAGTAAGGCCAGTGGTCAAGTAAATAAAATAATCAACAAAATTGGGGTCTACTACGTATGGATCCCATCCTGGGGGAGTATACCAAAATGGGACCCAAAATAGTCTACAGGAAGGCTAAGACTATTGCCAATTACCTATCTCCGAGTGTCATCCCAGATATTAGGACCAATACAAACACATTCAATACAAAGGGCTCCTTCAGGTGCAATAATTGCAATATGTGTCGGTACATGAAACCCTCCAGATTTGTCTCTTCCCACAGCCCACATAGACGCTTCAACATTAACAACTTCATTGATTGCAACACATCTTTTGTGGTCTATGTAATAAGTTGTGGCTGTGGGAAGAGATATGTCGGAAGGACAACAAGGTCCCTCAAGACTAGAATGCAAGAGCATTTTAGACTCATTAAGAGAGGAGACTTGGCGCACCCGGTCTCCAAGCACTTCATAGAATGCGCCAAGGGCGGCCCCGAAAGCTTTTCATTTATGGGTATTGAGAGAATTTTACCCAAAATGAGGGGCGGCGATTTGACACAACGCTTAGATTGTAGGGAATCATTCTGGATTTTCATGCTAAAAACCCGTTATCCAGATGGAATTAACATTGAATGGAGCATTAATCATTTTCTGAAATAATCTATGGTCAGATTTCTCTAGATAGTTATGTAGTGTGCATAGTCTCATCGCTCCAAGGTCATCGATGTGTAACATTAGGTGCATCAACCGTAACAATTTTGTGTCTTTGTATTTGACCAAGTAATCTATAATGTTCAAAGAATGTTTTGGACTGAAATTATTATGGGGGCAATTATCAGCAACTTAAGTCTAACCACACTCCCAATTATTGGATAAACTGAATAAGTGTTAATGTATGTAACTTTTCTCCTTACACAGTTTAAGAAAAATCTTAGAAAACAGAATATATGTATTTTCCATTTATTAGTCATCCTTTGTTCTTCTGGAAGGCTGCTTATATGTTTTTAATATAGGTATAAGTTAGAATTTCACAATAATGTTATACTATGTTTGATTATATATGTATATCTTTTGTTTTTAAAGGTCACAATCAATGTATGTTTTGTATAGGCGATGTGCAGTCTGCCCAATTTGGCCCCCAACATGAACAATGCATACACTTTAGAATATTTAGTTTTCCCATCCCTACTTCCCTCTATTTTCCAATTAATTTTCTCTTTTTCCCTTTTTTTCTCTTTTTTTCTCTTTCTTCTTCTTGTTTTTCTCTCTTCTTTCTTTTCATCCCCCAGCTCTTTTCCTTTCCTTTCCCCTTCTCCTTTTCCCCCCCTTCCCCCCCTTTGTCTTTCCTTCCTTTCTTTCTTTTCCTTCTTCTCCTTTCCCCTTCCCTCCTCCCCCCCTCCTTCTTTCCCTTCTCCTCCTCCCCCTCAACTCTATTTTCTCTTCTTTTATTTTCTCCCATTATTTATCTTTCCCTTTCCTTTCCTTCTCTCCCTTTTTCTTCTTTTCTACGTCTCTTTTGTTCTTTTTCCTCTTACCCTTCTATTTCTTTTTCTTCTTATCCTTTTTCTTTCCCCCCCCTTTTTCCCCTTCCCCCCCCCCCCCCTCCCTACCCCTCCTCTTGTTTTTCCCCCCCACTGCACTTTGGATAATTGATGTGAGTGTCAATATGTTTACAGGCATCTCCATCAACATCCTCATTATGTGGTGGGGTTTATATATTTTTCCAGTCACCAACGGGCATGGGGACTCATGCGCGAGCACATAGTACTCTGTGGGCATTGCCCTTGTGATTCCTGACTGCTTCATGACATACTTTGCTCTGCACATGCGCGGAGCGAACGTGGCTAGCATGAGGCGCATCTCGCGAGATTTGGCCCTCCATTGCAGTGCGGTGCGTGTCACCGAGCTGGGTGTTTGGAGGCGGCTCTCCTGCGAGTGCCAACAGGTAATTAGCCATCCCCACATGCCCTAAACAGATATACACTAATTGTTTAAGCAGTGTAAGGGGCTTGAGGTTTGTAATTAGAGAGTTTTTGGCGCCAAAATCGGCAGACTGTGCCCCTATATATACCGGATGTATACCATGTTGATACACTTCTTGATAAAGTGCAATTTGTCTGCACGAAACGCGTAGAAGGTTGCAGCCTTCTGTTTTTATGTCCACCCAATAAAGAAATATTTTTGCCAGACCTGCCTTCACCCCCTTTTTTTGCTGTGCGTTGCACCAACCCATTTGCACTGGATTTCTCCCTACTGGCAACTGCACGCAGATTGAGAAGGACTACTGGTGACACTATCGTGAGTACTTACCTGGGGCCAGCCCAATGAGGTTAGGGGGGTGTCTTTGTGCATTTACCCCTGCCTTCAGGGCAACTGGAGCTCTTTAAAAGGTTTTATATCTCATGTCCCAGAAGTGTCCCCCTCATATACTCAGAATAATGGGATTCCATGCTTGAGCACCAATCACCTTTACTGTATACCTAAGGGTTAATAGCCTGCTCAGCTCCCCTAACTCTTCCCAGTCCTGACTAACTGATAACTTTCAGCGCCTGCAGCAACGCACTGCAACTTAATACTAAGCTCGTTTGTCCGCCCTCACAGCACTGACTGCTGTGACCGGACAATAAGGCACCTTATTCGGGCAGCGTCCCTAATCTAGGGCCATCCCTGGTCAATTACCCACTAGCCTGAGAGTGAGTTGGGGCCTACCTGGGATGTGGGGGACCTTACGCGGTGCAGGAGCTTCACTCGCTCCCTGCACCCTTCCTTCCCCTTCTGCTCCCCAGCTCCAACTACGATGCCTATTGCAACTACGGCGAAGGCCTGAGCCCAAACCTCTGAACAGACGTGCAGCTTCTGCTGTGTCCCTAACTGGCTTTAGAACGTAAGTGACAGGGTCCCTAACCTGAGGGCTGTCCCTGATAACACTTACTCTACTGGGCGACTCAGAGCTATCTTGGGCCTTGGGGGCTGCTGGCCTAGTACAGGGAGTCACTGACTCCTGCACCCTACCTCCTTCCTCTGGCTGCTCCTGGGTCTGACTGACTAACGTGGGCTCAGTGCGCGAAATGTATCCACTTGCCTGCCTGGAGATCCTAAGCCCTATTGGCTCCCTGGCATCACGTGGGGCGCACCGAGGCTCCTTGGACTCGTAGTCCCTGCCTAGAGCCTTCCCTGGTAGGCTAGGGCTACGCGGGCTTTCTCTCCACTGTCCTGCACCTGCGCAATCTCTCTGGGGCTGCAGCAACCTTTCCTGGGCTGTTCTCCCCCTTGCGCGACTTCTCCTGGCTCTAGTGACCTTCCTGCACATGCGCGAGCTATCTGTGGGCCTCCTGCACTATTGGGCTCCTGCGCATGTGCAACAACCCTTACCATGGCGGCGCCCTGCTCCGGGGGCCGCCGGGAACCTAGCGACGCGACCGCGGCCTTAGCAACGGCCCAATCGCGTCTCCAGCAACCGACCCCCTCTCGGAGGTAGCGCGCGGCTCCCTGCTCCAGCCCCCACCTTTGGAAGCAGCCGTCGGGTCTGGCGCTGGCTCCGGCGGCACCCGCGACTGCGCTGCTCCATAGGAGGAGGGTCTCCAGGGGCAGCGGAAGACCAGGGCTACACTTATAAAAAGAGTTTTTCACAAGATACCTATCTTCACTGCCCTGTCCTGGTTTGCTGTTAGTTACCTGTTTTCTAATCTCTTATATCTATCTTCATGACCTTTTCCATGTTTGCTGTTAGTTACCTATTGTCATTCCCAACATCCCTTTGCCATGACTTCTGCTTGTACCGCAGAGAAATTCAAAATCCTAATTGTAATTACAAAGATTTATACACCATAGGCCAAATGGAAGCAATTAAGACTAAATGGATTCTTGAATCATATGAGACATGATACAGTAAGCAAGAACTGTCTGTTTTTTTTAAAGTGAGCGCAACTTTCTATAGCCGTAAATTAACATAACAGATGCTCATCAACAGGAATTGCAGATGCCAAGTCCACATTCACTGCAGTTCTTCTGCTGCAAACGTATAACCTATATAAAGCAAATAGCACACCTGTTTTATTATAGAGAAATACAAACAATTTCTTACAGAATCAATGTTTATGTGCAAAATGACACCTTAATCTGGACAAGTCCTGATGATGTTGTTTTTTTTTGCCCATAAACATTGAAAGTTTAGACATTGTTTGTATTTGTCTATATTAAGACTGGTGTGCTGTTTTTTTTAATTATATACCATAGCTTGCCCTTTTGTTACACCGCCTCTGACAGGATGGCATTGCATCTTCAAATGTATCCTGTATAACTAATACATGCCTTGCAAACTATGTATTTACATGTGAGTGTATAAATTCCTATGTGAATGTAGGTGCAATGATGGCTAAATGGTCTCTTGTCCTATGATGTGATTATTTTGTAGGTGAGTTTGCAGTAATGTATTCCTTTGAACATTGTGTTGAGTCATGACTTTGAATAATGGTATTCAGCCATAAACCCTTTGTACTTTGATTAATGTCATAGTATTAGCAAGTCACCTTGCTTATGGTTAGAGATGGGCGAATCAGCCCAAATCCGTTTCCCGGTCTTTCTCACACGTTCCCTCCAAAAATTTGTTTGACGGTTTCAAATCCACAAACGGATTAGGTCGGTTTTAATCCACACGGATTCATCAAAAACCATAATTGGATACACCCCATGGACAGAATTGCCGAATCAAATCCACGTTCAGCAATCCGTTGGCGGATTCTGAGAATTGCACCAATTGATTGCAGAATCCACGGATTGAATTGTACAACTCCGTCAATGGATTGGTAATAATAAAACATCTATGTCTTCACTGAGCTTTTGGTCCCTGCTGCAGATAGAAGCACAATGTGGATTTGCAGTTAGTAATGGTTACTGTAGGTGTAGAGAGTGAGATGCTTATGGAGTAGAAATGCCAGAACTATTGTAACATGTGCGTTAGTGTGTTCCTTACAGATTGTGTGTGTATCTGTGGCACATACTGTACACAGACACTAATAAGAGGGAGCCTTGGATGGTTACAGTCTCCTTTCCCTTTAGTATATGTAATAAATTGTGACTTCATAAAATATGCCATGCCTCCTATGTGATAAATAGAGTGTCTGACCATCTGCTCAACCTCGACGTCATCCTCTTCCATCGTAAATTATATGCTGTGCTTTCCCTCAGCACGCTGCTTACAGGCTGCAAGAGGTGACACAACTCAAGTCTTAGACGTAGAGGCTCCAGCAGAATTGTGCTACTCATTCTCCCTTGCTGCCTGCACATGCTCCCAGAGTCCTCTTCCAGCCCCTGATCTCACAGGCCCTTCTTCACTCCCCTGTCTTGTTCTTAGCTCTGCTCCTCTAGGTCTCCTGACCTCTTCCCCACCTCCGCTTCTCCTACCTCCATTCCCCACACATTCACTCACACTCATCTCACACTCATGCACTCTCATTTCATGCCCACTCCCACTCCTCTCATGCCCACTACTACTCTTCTCATGCCCACTGACAGTCCTCTAATGCTAACTCACTCTCATTCCCACTCACACTCCTCTCATGCCCATGCCCATGCCCATGCCCACTCCCACACCTGTGCCCCCTGCCAATCCTACTCCTCCATGTCAATCACTCAACCAAACACACACAAAAATCAGTGATTTAAAATAAAAAGACACCCAACAAAAAAACTTTCACACTGACAAGACAAGAAAAGATAAAAAGAAACTATGAGAAGAAGATTACTCGTTCAGATATATCTCTCAAGTCTCAACAAAACACACTTACTACCAAACTCCTAGCCCAGTCAGCTTCTTCCCACAGCAATGGCACACGCTGCCTATACAGTAATAGCTGCTTAATATATTGTGCATGATGCATTGTCTCACGAGATTATGTTCACTGCTTCAAAAGCAAACAAAAATCAATCCGCTCAGATCGGCGGTTACACAGCGCTGTGGAGGTCTATATCTGTGGAAGCAGGGAGAGACCCCTCCTTACTTGCTTCATACAGTAATAACAATAATAAAACATTCAATTACAGCAAGAGCGTCTCAGGGAGACACAGAGAATGCTTCTCTCTGGGACTCCTCTGCACTGCTATTACAGACTTTCTAGCCCAGGACGATTAACACTGTTTTTATTGTCCCGGACTGCAAAATGTACCACTTTCGCGTGCCACAGACTGCCGCCATATGTTAGCCTGTCCGTGGCAATGGAGGCAGTAAAAGTTACTTCATCTGCATAACAGGTTCACTCTCAGAACAAATGTCTGAAGCACATGGCACTGTCATTCCGAAACCAGGTAAAGATAAATGAAACTGCGCTAGCTATAGGCTTAGTTCACTCAGAAATGTAGATATAAACATCTTATCTAAAATATTAGAACACAGACTTAATAAAATCCTACCTGGCATAATGGGAGGGGACCAAGTGGGATTTGTACCCAAACGTAAGGCAAAAGATAACACAAAAAGAGTAATACATGTTGTAAATCATATACAAATTGACTAAGATACCCACAATAATGCTCACCATACTGTGATGCTGAAAAGGCATTTGATAGGGTAAAGTGGGAGAATATGTTGAGGATATTGGAACATATAGTATGGGCTTTGGAAATATATGTAGGCAATATATCAGGGATCAGTATAACAACCCAACAGCCACAATCACAGTTTAACATACAAAAATGGGACTAGAGCGGGGTGCCTACCTACTGTATCACAATTACTGTTCACAATGGTAGTAGAACCATTGGTGGAGGCCATGATATCTCAGAAGTGGAACTAGGCAGCAGACAGCACAACATTGCTATGTACACAAATGATATACTGTTACTAGTCACTAGACCAGTAATTTCACTACCAAACATCATGAACACACTTGATGTATTTGGAATAGTTTCAAATTGAAAACAACAAAAACGGAAGCACTAGATATGAACATTAAAGAATCCTTGGCCTCACAAATGAGATTGCAGATTGTTTAAATATTTAGTTATACACATCACACCAAAGATAGGAGACGTATTTCGGACTATCTTTCTTCCCCTAAAGAAGGCAGTTAATAAGGAATTCATAGCATGGAACTCACAGATTGTCTTGTGGTAAGGACAGATCAATGGTATCAAGATGAACATCCTACCCAGAATACTATATATATTTCCGACAGTACCAAATCAAAAACCCAAGAGTTAATACAAATTGCTCAAAAATAACATTAGTAAATTTAAATGGACATTTACAGGGAGGACTGGGGTTACCTAACCTCTACAACTATTATATAGACACTGTATAATTTGACTGGCAACGTGGATCAGGAAACAAACTATGGGCAAATATGGAGGAAACACACTGTACAAATATGAAGATGGCCGAGGTACCATGGCTAAGTAAAACCCACAGACCAAGGCATCCATATGAACACCCTATTATAGGACCAAATCTCACAGTATGGGATGAGATATCTGCAAGAGCATAGATAACAACATTTCTGGCCTCATTATCATCTATGGGTGGTAACCTGGAAGTTATACAAGGACACTGAACACATGCCTTTGAAAAGTGGAGGGTAGCAGGCATAACCATTTTTTTCAGATTTTATGTTTTTTAGACAGCATTAGGCCTTTTCAATATTTTAAGGATACATTTCAACTCCGTGACCCAGGAGAATGGCAGTTCACAATATGAACCAGTAAATTGGGCACAATGTATTGTGCATATATAAATGTTTAATGGGTGGGGATAAAGACCTAAAAACAGGCTTTGTACTTACATAGGACAAGGAGCTAAATATGGAAATCCCAAAAAAGGACTGGATAAAATATGGATGTACGATGTTTCGACCTAAACAGGTCTTTCTCAATGTAAGGAATCGGGGAGCGTGTTCTCCGTGGCACACTCCCCCCTTACTTGCTGCCTCGCGCAACCCCACTGTCCATACAGTGCGCGCGCACTCATGAAAGAGTGTTGTGGACATCGTGGAGTCTGGCTCCGCCCCCCGGTTACGGCACACGTCAGCGACAGCGTCTCGCGGCGCACACACGATGCATGTGCACCGCTCCTCAGCTGCAAATCAACACTCTCATCATGCTCACCTGCACCGCTTCACGTATCCTTGCCTCCGCTGAGGCCACACCACTACTCCTCCCCTCACTCCCATTGGTCCTGTCTCCCTATGTATGCTCAGCTGTGCCACTTGCATTTTGGCTGAGCATAGTTTCTGGTAGCGTTGTTCTCCCACTTCCTGGTTTCTTGTGTTGCCTTGTTCCGTGTTCCACTGCCTTGCTTTCCAGATTGATCTCCTGTGTACCGACCTGGCTTGACCCTTGGACTCTGCACTTCTGGCTCACGGATCCCGGCTTACCTCTGACCTTCCGCATCTCTCCAAACTGACCACGGCTTACGGACCTCTACTATCCAACTGGCTCTAACACCTGACTACGGCTATGGTACTCTGACTATTCTACTGGCTCCTACCTCTGAGCTCGGCAAGTATCAAGACTAACCTAAACTCTCCAATCCTGACCCGGCTGCCTGACCAGCCACTCTCCAGACATGACCCAGTGGCTGTGGGTGGCGTTTCTAACCATTCTCACCTCAGTACTGGGGTCCAGCCTTGTTTGTGGTGAGCACAGCGTTACACTCAAGTGATAAGTGGCATATAGTGAATGGTCCAAAATCTCTCTTATATATCCCACGCGATTCCCAAAATGCCCTTTGTTGATATTATTGATCTTCCGCACCTGCTCTGATTAGCTCTACATTCTCCAGCTGTCATCCTGTTAGGGCTGGGACCCGCTGTGCCCGGTGGCACGGGCGGCTGCATGAGCGCAACTTACTATTGCTGTTTAGCCTCATGATCCGGTCCCAGTCCCTCCTCACTGGCAACTGACTATGTACTGTGATGCGTCAGCCAGCAGGGGACACAAGAGAATTGTGTTCCCGTGCGGCGACGCGTCACATGGTACGCGAGTCAGCCAATGGGGGGGAGGGGAGGGAAGGAGCAAGATGGGAGGCGCCTTGGGTGGGGAGCAGAGAAGGAGCTGCAGGTTAAAGTGTGTGTGTGTATGTATGTATGTGTGTGTGTGTGTGTGTATATGTGTGTGTGTGTGTGTGTGTGTGTGTGTGTGTGTGTGTGTGTGTGTGTGTGTGTGTGTGTGTGTGTGTGTGTGTGTGTGTGTGTGTATGTGTGGGGGTCGGTGAACAGCACCATGATCAGATCCCGCCCACCCGCTCCCAATCCTGCCCCCCTCCCTCCCACTCCTGCCACCCTCCCTCCCACTCCCGCCCCCCTCCCGCTCCGGCACTCGGCTACCTACAGACCGCATATCGCGGTCTGTGTCTGTCAGCGCTCCGCCTGTCTGCAGTGCGGGCACGCTGACTGAGGGAGCGGGGCCTTAGCCTTAGTCTCCATGTCTATTGGTTCCACGATCACCATCATCGGCTATCTTCTTAGTCCTCCGTTTTCTGGGTCCAATGATTGGTCCTCGCGCTGTCACATGCTGTGTAGTATACGCCCGACATCATCACGGCAACCAACGTCATCACATTGTCTCTGTTTTGTTGTTTCCTAGTTGTCTTGGTCATTAGCTCTCCTGTGTGGTGTACATCTGACATCATCACAGCATCTGACATCATCACGTTATCTCACTCAGATGTTAACTGGTCATTTTTGACACAGGTTGTCTTTGTGTCTGGCAGGTTACTAAGCAAGTGGTTCACACATGCAATTCCTAATCTTTACTTGGTTCTAGTGTCCACAGCCGCTCTCTATCGTCATGGGGTTGTTTGGATTAAGGATCCATATCCTTATTTTCCTCATTCTTTTACCAGATACATACTCATTCTCATACTCATCCTCATTCTTTTTCCGATACATACTGCTGATTGAGCTCTCTATGTTTTTGTATGTATCTGGAAAAAGAATGGACTGATGGACACAGCACACAGTCTGGGATATGGAGGTTTGGAATCCCTGGTCCTCATTGTTGGAAAGTTGGAAGTTTCAATCACTAATATGAGATAGAGCAGAAGTTCCCAACTTCAGTTCTCAAGGACCACTAACAGTGCAGGTTTTAAGGTCACCCTCTCATTAGCACAGTTGGACCAATCATTTTGGCTGATCCAACTGTGCTCAAGCAGGGATATCCTTAAAACCTGCACTCTTAGAAATCATTGAGGACTGGCTTTGGGAACCTCTGAGATAGAGGATAGGGTACATGGGAACACAGCGGATGTCATTTGAGAATGAAATTAGGGGAGAGATTCTGAGATGACAGGCATAACTGCAAACTTCTAGTATTGGTTTAATTATTCTTTGCTCTATATAGCTGCGGCTGCCTTTATCCTAAGGTGGCCGTAGCCACGCCGCTCTGAACCGCAGCCAGACGTGGTCTGTTTTGTTTTTTTCCGGAGCGGTTTGCGATATGTTAGAGCTTGGATTTTTAGCGCTGTCTGCAATACTGCAATACCGTCTAAAAACTCAGGTGGGCGATCGCAAGCTGTGTCTTAAAAGTCTAATAGCAATTCAACCTACAGTACAGCCGTAAATTTTCTGCAAGTCTGTGTGTGCGCACGCAGAATTGTAAATTTGAAGATTTATACAGTATTACAAAATATTGAATAACGTCGCGTCTTCTTCGAATATAAAATTATCACATTTCTACAGTATATGTATTATTTAGTAATCAATACTTTTACTGCTTTTCATACTGTTTATTTAATGCACATAGATGTTTGAAAGAACTGCTCACCTATTAAACATGATGTCCTAAAAAGCGGTTGGTGCAAAGGAGGTATAATATTAGCTTGCAGAGTGTATATGGTATATGTAGGAATGTATAGACCACTTAAAGCGATCCGCCCCTATACAGGTATACAGTGTTAAAAACGTATTTAGATCCGTATTGACCTTAGGGGTGGATCATTTTAAGTGGGCTATACATTCCTACATATATACATACACTCCATAGGTCAGTGCTCTTGATCTAGCAGACATCTATCAGATATGTGCACCATCTAGGGAGCCTATAATGGACAATCAATTTCCCAATATTCACCAATTAGAATAGGTCCGAACTAATTAGTTATTAGATTGTAACCCGATCTTATAGGGTTTACACCGCTATTTTTAGCATGAAGGCGTACCACACAAGCACCTACTGACCAATAGGGGTTCACACCTCCCTATATATACCAGGTACTTAGTCGTAAGGGTAGACTCCTCCCCCTGAAGAAGCGCGTCACATGCGCGAAACACGTGTCGGATGTTGCTGACGTCACGAAAGTGACGGCATCGGAGTAGCGACTGCGTGGACACACCGGGTGCTTTTGCGGGTCGTATGCCTCTAACTACACACAAGGGCTCTCCGTAGCCCGCTCTCTCTTTTTCCCTTCCCTCCCCCTCCTTATCCCTCCCTCCCCACTGTTGTGGCGGTACGATATTCCGCCGACGGGGAGATTCCCTTGCTGCACTGTTGACTCAGTAGCGTTTTGTTTCACAACAATAATCTGTTTTGCAAGTTGGTTTCTGGGATGCTGTTACCATACAGCTATTTATGACTACAAGTCTGATACATTGTTTACTGTTAGTGTATCCAACTCTGTGTGAGGGAAGGCATACTACCTGTCTTATAAACAATAGGAATAAGAAAATATTGTTAGTCTGTTAGAGGCATAGAACCTATGACACCATATGTATGCTACTTACTACAGCATTTACCACACCTAATCGGATGGTGGCGAATTATAGTTAATGCTGTCATTGTTCCATTGCCCTTTACAGGCCACTGAACGTACATATGTAATGTGTGTTATATATATGGGCATCACATGTTCATACTATACGCAGGAACGGATGGGGTTAATCTCAGATGGCATATGAGATATCCTACTTATACATATCCCCATCGGTTCTCTTTATCGCTCCTCCTAGGGGTTCAGTATATACCCATATTTTTATCCATTTGAGTGTAATATAACTATTTATGTATTAAATTTTTTTTTGTTTTGCACCATTTTAGTTTCTGGTATAGGGATTTTTATCCTTGTGGCCTTAGAAATATCTACACGTCTGGTTTAGAGTGCATATATAGGGGTATCTTTGAACTTCTCGTTTCACTCTTTTCACTGTTTATTTAATGCGCATGCGTGTACTGTACACTACTGTGTGTCTCATTTGAACATTGTTGAAACGCATAGGCGTGTTACAGTATCACATTTTGGCGCATTAAACATTATGATGACGCTTTGAAAATATTTATTTGAACTGATAATCCATCATACAGCGCTCTCCCCCTCGCCCCCGCACACACAAGGCTCAAGGATTTCAACTTCTTATGTACACCTCTCCCACACTATTCATTTGTAATGGATTGCTTTCTGGCTTGAATCTTCCCGAGCGTGGCCTTTCATTCCTGCGCGTGCGTGTATAACTCCCAATTCAATTAGAAGTTCAAGTCTTTTTTGTTATTTATTTATTTTTCGTTTCTCGACATGTGCCTGCATAACAATTCTTGATATTCTGAGAATCAAGTTTTACAAATATATATTTTTTTCGGTTATCGATATGGGCTTGCATAGCAATTCTGGATATTATGAGAATCACGTTTTTCAAATATCTATTTTTTTTGGTTATCGACATGAGCTTGCATAACACTTCTGAAAATTCTGAGAATCAATCAGTACTGTTGCTTTTTAATTCTACACTAGTCATGCACGTTCTTTGCCACTTATGAGGTGGGTGACATAGTACTGTGATTTTTATTTGGGGGTGTGGGGGTGTGGGGGTGTGGGGATCAAAACATTATGCTAACACATTG
The DNA here is from genome assembly GCF_040206685.1 of Ascaphus truei. Classification (NCBI taxonomy): domain Eukaryota; kingdom Metazoa; phylum Chordata; class Amphibia; order Anura; family Ascaphidae; genus Ascaphus; species Ascaphus truei. The sequence continues at coordinate 38,325,038 of NC_134488.1, read as the reverse complement.
AAAATAAAGTGTTACTATAATGGTTGGTTCAAATTAGTCAGTCCCCTAAAGAATTTCCCACAGTCAGTCCCCATAATCCCCTCAGTCAGTCCCAACAATCATTTTTTCGGGTGGCGTCTCTTGTTCACATACAGTACACGCATGCGCCTAGCTGTGATGACACGCATATGCGTTTCAAAAAGGTCCCAATGAGACATACAGTAGGCGCATGCGCGTAGCTGTCCACCAATTGTTCAGTATCTACTGTAGAAGCTGCTCAGGCAATGATATTGCTGGACTACATTTTCGCGAATTGTGATTTAAATAATAGAACAAATTAACCATAAGCAAAGCGATTAATTACAAGAGAATCGCTTGACTGAGCATTGATATTGATATTTCAAAAATAGAATAAAATACGGCAGCCGTCCTCACCATAGACTTTGTCAATCGGTTGGTGCTGAGCCACTGCCACCAGTCCTGTATTCTTGATTATACACGTAGTTGACAGGTGACAGCGGGCCTGCTACACCTGTAGTTCACAGCTCATAAAGCTGGAAATCTTTTTGGTACATGCAAGCTTGCTGGTATCTGCACATGAAATCCTGCTCAGGCTGCAGGTATCCAGGCGGGGACAGACAGCAAGGGTTGCCGGTCAGCAGGTTTTCATTGACGGTCGGACCGTTATTGGAAGCGGGTGCTGGCGCTGGCGCTGGCGCTGGCGCATTGCTTGCCTGGGACTGACGATTCTTAGTTGGTTTAACCATGACCTTTCGCCTTTTGAAGTCTCCATGATCACTGGAAAAATCTGAGGCAACACACCAATACCCTCCTCTAACTCTGGGTGCAGGATCAATACGAAAAAAACATGGATCGATACATAACTTTTTCCATGTTGCACGCTTCCACACATGAGCATCTGGTGAAAATTTGCAAAAGTCATAATTTTCGATAAAATATTGATAAATTTGACCAACTGTGGCCATCTTATCATCTGCTGCATTAATTGCGGACCATATTAAATAAGTGTAAGTTATGTCAGGCTTTTTCCACACATACTGTGGCGGTGCACTCATCTCGGAAATCTCTGGACAATAGAACACCAGACACTGTGCATTGAGTTTTTAATATGAAATGCCTAAATTGATACAGTATTGTAACTTCTTCAGTACCAAGGTCAATTCACAATGGACCACTTTAAACACCTGCAAGTCGACACATTACCGAAGCACATGTACTGTAGTGTATACAGAGGCGACCAACTTTATTCTAACTCGGCTAGTTCCGCGAATTTCAGAATATCCCGGTGATGTGCGGTTTTGTGTCGTTTTCGGCCGGAGTGTATTGCGTTATTTTCGCGCCGTGATTTAAGCATTTTTATCCCGCTGTCTGCAATTCTGCAATGCCGTGTAAAAATGCATGGGGGCGTTTGCGAGCTGTTGTCTTTGAAGTCTAATACCTTCGCGGTTCAACCTACATAGACTGTGCGTGCGCGTGCAGTAATAGTAAAATTGCATATTTAATTTATTTTAAAGTACAGTACTGTACATGCTCGGACCCTGTTGGGGTGAAGTGAGGGGGTTCCTAACATCTGGGGGCAAAAATAATTTTATTTCTAGGTGTCCTGGAACAGAAGTTCCCACGCCAATTGTCCGTGAACTTGACCGAGGCCCTAAGTAGTTCCCACGCCAATTGCGCGAATATAATGTAAAATAACCCGTTCTGTGGGTCTGAGCGGGTTGAAAGTCACCTGGTCCTCATGCGGAAGGACCCTTGCCATAGTGGCAAAATATCAGCCTTGCACGACCCACAAAACCGGAGATACCAGAAGACAGATTTAAAGCACATTACCAAAGTGGCTTTTTTTCTGCCATGCAAGTCAATGGCAGAAACCTGAACTTTAACATTACCCTGACTCCGTTCTGTTGCCACGAGAGGGTCGCAATTTGCCATACAATCCTGCCGTAACAAGGACTACATGGTGACCGAATCTGAGACCTCTAGGTTGAACAGAAACGGAATTGTGGGTTCTAGGTTTCTGCTCATTCTGACTTAGCCGGTTCAAAGCTTTGTCCGCCATTACGCTCAATGATAGGACCCTCCTCGCCGGCGTGACCCTTTCTCGCCGCCATAACTGCTCGGACCCTATTGGGGTGAAGTGAGGGGGTTCCTAACATCTGGGGGCAAAAATAATTTTATTTCTACGTGCCCTAAAACAGAAGTTCCCACGCCAATTGACCTAGTTCCCACGCCAATTGCGCGCTCATTGCTCTTTTTTTACAATGTTGCCAATCTTGCGGCTGTGCCGTCTGGCAGTAAAAAAAAGTGCAGCAAGCCTCGACATTTGTTACACTGTCAAAGGAGCAAATGGAAACTATGTGAGATAAATGAACATGTTCTTTTATTGGTGGAGTCAGTACAAAAACATTTATTTACAAATACTGTACAATATTGAAATAGTTCAAGTGCACAGCAATTCTAACCATCAACACACAATAATACATACTGCAGCCTTTATTAAATTCTTCTGCCACGTTGAAACCGGAGAAACATTTACAAAACATTTGTAAAACATGGAGATACCTGAAAAATGGACGTTTATACTGTATGAATATTAATTTATAATACAGTATACAGTATATGCAGTATATATATACTTTATATAAAATCTACTGTTTGGCTTTGGTGCATGGGGCACAGGGAGTTAAAGTGACTTGCTTTTTATGTACTGAATTTGGGGCTTGTCTTTGGGGGTTTATTCATCAAATTATTATGATGAACTGCCTTTTGAAATTACAGTGCTGCTAACTATTTCAGCCACACACCTCCAGACTTTTTAATCCCTCCCTAGCCAAGCGTCAATCGGTTGAGTAACCCTATCCTACCAACCCCCTCTCTCCGCTGGGTCGTTAATCTTCTGCATATTGCCATTGTGTTCTTAATTCACCCATAGCCGAGCTACAAAGATTCAGTACGCCTGCGTCTAATCACACCACCCCCCCCCCCCCCCAACCCTTAGAGGCCTGCTTTGGAAAATCCCCTCTCGAATTTGAAATGTAAATCTGATGTGTCGAGATAAAGAGATGTGCCTAAAGGAGGCACCAAAGATCCCTTCTAAGAGGCGCACAGCAAACCTTTATAATATAATTTGGTCAGGGGTGAATTGATATATACATAAAATAAAAAAGGTTTATTATATAACTTCGTTAAAATCGTGTTGTGTAGTGTGATGTGTATGACACAGATAAAAATAGACTGGTTAAGTCTATAGTACTACTCTGTTATCCTAGTCACTACCAATAGTGAACAATGCTAAAGTGATGGTTTCACACAGGTTGCACTCATATGAGAGCTTATCAGGATGTAAAGTGTTGCTGCTTACAGCTGATTCCTAAGTCCAGACTTAATAGTGTACATCCGTTGTTATCGGTGCTAAACTAGACTTTGTAGACCTAAATAGGCAGGGGATAACTGCTGGCAGAGGATAGCCCGTAAGTAAGGCTCTCAATGGGCTAAAAACTGTACTAGTGTCATTAACGTGGTCCCTGTAGGGTTCTGAAGGCAAAACACACAGCCAAAGAGGGTAAGTGAAATTAGCTGTTCTAGTGTTTAACCTCTTCGCACATATATAGTTACTGCCAGATATTGTTTAAATGAATCAGATACCCAGCTGCATATAGTTAAGTGCTGGATCTTAGGCAGGGGATGTGTATATGTTCTTCCTAAGAGGCTCCACTAGAAACTGATCAGGTATTTGTTATGCAGTATGGGGTATTCCCCTCTGTGTATCATCATATATCTGTAGTGTGCAATTACACTCCAGTGCTGGCAGAGTTCACGATGTCACACTGTACAGGACAAGCTTGCTACAAATAATGTTACTTTGTCACAAAAGGGGCAGAGTTTTAACAGGTAAGGTATAGATCTCTGCTGAGAAAGTTTCTAGGTCTGAACCCAGTATAGTTTCGTTGGAGTAGATCAAATGTCCAACTGCATATGGTTAAATGCTAGTTCTTAGGCAGAGGAGGTGTGTCTGTTTCCTCAGTACACAGTAAGTATTTCTGCTGAAAAACGGGTCAGGTTTTCACTGCAGGTATATACCCAGAGACAGGGTAAATTGTTCCTGCAGATAAATATATACTGTGGGGTGGTTCCCTCTATATGTTAGCATATACTGTACAATTAAACCGTAATGCAGGACAAAATCGCAGTGTCACACTGAACAGGGCAGGATTGCTGCAAATGTGGTAAGTCTCTCCAGAGCTCCTCTGTTCACCGGGTGATATAGGCACAGCAAAAAACAAGTTACAAACACCTCTTTAAGTGGGTGTATCAGTTATAGTAACCATGAACATTGTTCAGCATACATGTAGCAAGTGTTAATACCATGAGTTAGTTAATAGATCGTTACTTTGTCACAAACGGGGCAGAGTTTGAACAGGTAAGGTATAGATCTCTGCTGAGAAAGTTTCTAGCCCTGAACCCGGTGTAATCTCGTTGGAGTGGATCAAATGTCCAGCTGCATATGGTTAAATGCTAGTTCTTAGGCAGAGGAGGTGTGTCTGAGGTGAGGGTCTTTGCCGACATAGTACTACTTGTGCACCATATAGCACGATCTATTAACTAACTCATGGTATTAATACTTGCTACCTGTATGCTGAACAATGCTCATTGTTATTATCACTGATACACCCATTTAAAGAGGTGTTTGTAACTTGTTTATTGCTGTGCTCTTATCACTCGGTGAACAGAAGAACCCTGGAGAGACTTACCACATTATTTGCAGCAAGCCTGCCCTGTGCAGCGTGACACTGCGATTTTGTCCTGCATTACAGTTTTAATGTACACTACCAGTATATGCTAATACATAGAGGGAACCACCCCACAGTATATATATCCGCAGGAACAATCTGCCCCGTTTCTGGGTATATACCTGCAGTGAAAACCTGACCCGTTTTCAGCAGAGATACTCACTGTGCACTGAGGAAGCAGACACACGTCCTCTGCCTAAGAACTAGCATTTAACCATATGCAGCTGGACATTTGATCCACTCCAACGAGATTACACCGGGTTCAGGGCTAGAAACTTTCTCAGCAGAGATCTATACCTTACCTGTTCAAACTCTGCCCCGTTTGTGACAAAGTAACGATCTATTAACTAACTCATGGTATTAACACTTGCTACATGTATGCTGAACAATGTTCATGGTTACTATAACTGATACACCCACTTAAAGAGGTGTTTGTAACTTGTTTTTTGCTGTGCGTATATCACCCGGTGAACAGAGGAGCTCTGGAGAGACTTACCACATTTGCAGCAATCCTGCCCTGTTCAGTGTGACACTGCGATTTTGTCCTGCATTACGGTTTAATTGTACTTTGCCAGTATATGCTAACATATAGAGGGAACCACCCCACAGTATATATTTATCTGCAGGAACAATTTACCCTGTCTCTGGGTATATACCTGCAGTGAAAACCTGACCCGTTTTTCAGCAGAAATACTTACTGTGTACTGAGGAAACAGACACACCTCCTCTGCCTAAGAACTAGCATTTAACCATATGCAGTTGGACATTTGATCTACTCCAACGAAACTATACTGGGTTCAGACCTAGAAACTTTCTCAGCAGAGATCTATACCTTACCTGTTCAAACTCTGCCCCTTTTGTGACAAAGTAACATTATTTGTAGCAAGCTTGTCCTGTACAGTGTGACATCGTGAACTCTGCCAGCACTGGAGTGTAATTGCACACTACAGATATATGATGATACACAGAGGGGAATACCCCATACTGCATAACAAATACCTGATCCGTTTCTAGTGGAGCCTCTTAGGAAGAACATATACACATCCCCTGCCTAAGATCCAGCACTTAACTATATGCAGCTGGGTATCTGATTCATTTAAACAATATCTGGCAGTAACTATATATGTGCGAAGAGGTTAAACACTAGAACAGCTAATTTCAATTACCCTCTTTGGCTGTGTGTTTTGCCTTCATAACCCTACAGGGACCACGTTAATGACACTAGTACAGTTTTTAGCCCATTGAGAGCCTTACTTATGGGCTATCCTCTGCCAGCAGTTATCCCCTGCCTATTCAGGTCTACAAAGTCTAGTTTAGCACCGATAACAACGGATGTACACTATTAAGTCTGGACTTAGGAATCAGCTGTAAGCAGCAACACTTTACATCCTGATAAGCTCTCATATGAGTGCAACCTGTGTGAAACCATCACTTTAGCATTATTCACTATTGGTAGTGACTAGGATAACAGAGTAGTACTATAGACTTAACCAGTCTATTTTTATCTGTGTCATACACATCACACTACACAACACGATTTTAACGAAGTTATTTAGTAAACCTTTTTTATTTTATGTATATATCAATTCACCCCTGACCAAATTATATTATAAAGGTTTGCTGTGCGCCTCTTAGAAGGGATCTTTGGTGCCCCCTTTAGGCACATCTCTTTATCTCGATACCCACACTCCCTCGGCAGCACGCTAACAACATCTAGGGGTTTCTGAGTGAGGTTCCTCTCTACAGTACTCGTAAATCTGATGTGCACAGCACTGTGAGAATTGAGAGTAAACTGATACATGTTTTCACACCCTGATGAAATACAGTGTCAGTCAGTATGGTTTACAGTCACATGTTTTAAATACAATACAGTACATTCTTTAATATCTTTAAAATAAAAATATATAAATATAATTTAAAATAACCCGTTCTGTGGGTCTGAGCGGGTTGAAAGTCCCCCCCAGTACTATCAAAGGAGCAAATGGAAACAATGTGAGGCAATTCAACATGTTCTTTTATTGGTGGAGTCAGTACAAAAACATTTATTTACAAATACTGTACAATGTTGAAACATTTCAAGGGCACAGCAATTCTAACCATCAACACACAATAATACATACTGCAGCCTTTATTAAATTATTTTTATGATGAACTGCCTTTTGAAATTACAGTGCTGCTAACTATTTCAACCACACACCTCCAGAGAATAATACATAATGCAGTCTTTATTAAGTTCTTTTGGCAGCTTGAAATTGGATAACCATTTGGAAAACATTTGTAAAACATGGGGAAACATGAGTAATGCACATTTATAAGAATATTATTTAATACTATATACAGTACTGTAATGTACTGTATAACATATATACTACTGTACAGTATATACTGTATAGTAATATTATTTTTTCCTTCTTTATCTTTTCCTCATTCTGTCTGCAGTACAGTTGTTCATTGAGAGAGGAGAGGTTTTGTGTACATCATCACTGCTGTTTATATACTGTACATTTGACTGTACAAGCAGATTTGATGGGACACAACGCCCCCATCTCCCGCTAGGCCACCCTTTTTCCTGGAACGACAAGAAAACAAAAACTTAGTTCAGTTACTGTACTGTACTGTACTGTGTGTGCGTACTGTACTGTATTATGGCAGAACTACGGTAGATGGCTGTTGCAGCTTTCTCTGGAAAGAAAAAAATGGAGCAGTTAGTAGGCAGTTACTGTAGTACTGTCAAACTAGTCTACTGTATACTGGAACTACTGTATACTCTGACTACTGTTAAATTCTATGTACTGAACCTGATGGCTGGTGCTGCTCTCTCTGTAAAGAAAAAACTAACTACTGTATACTCTGACTATCTGGAAAGAAAAAACCTGTGCCATACTTACCTGTATCATACTGTACTTACAATACTACAGCACTGTACTACTTTCCTGATGCTTGCCCATTACGCGCGATGACAATGGGCAACACAGTGGCAATATGGTCTATATATTTATTGCAGCGTTCCACGGTGAGTACATCGTTCCAAAAACTCATTATGCCTTTCAACAACTCGTCCTTTTTGGAGGGTTTCGCCACTTTCCGGATATGGTCCTTCAGCTGATGCCAGACCATTTCGATCGGATTGAAGTCTGGCGATCTGTCATTGGAAAGAAAGGACAATTGGTTTAAGAGCTAAAAACAGTGGGGAACAAAAATGGGACACGGTCTACTGCACTTACTCCGCTGGCGTCTTCACCCAGTTGATGCCGCGCTCAAGGATATGCGCCGTTGACGCGGTGTGCTTGGGATTGTTGTCCTGGTAGAAGCGGTGACCATTGGGGAAGTCGCGTGTGAGGTATTGCACAATGTTGTCTTGGAAGAAATCTTTATTCATGATTCCTATAGCAAGAAAATAAAAGTGCTAAAAAAAACTGCACAATAGTACAGTACAGTGCATACGGTAAGGCAACACTAGTCAAGTACAGTGCATTAGGCGACATTATATTTGATAAATTTTACCTTCAAAGATGACAATGCATCCCGGGCCACGCCTAGAGATGGCACCCCACAGATGCAGCTTCACAGGGTGTTTTGGCCGCGGCTTCAAAGATATGTGGCCTTTTTTGTGGAACGCAAAGCTTGCAAATCTCTCCAGCGACACAGTAGACTTATCAGTGAAGATGCAATCCTGGAAAGTCTCCCCGCTGTCGATCCATGCCTGGGCCTGGAGCACTCTTTTGATTTTGTTTGCGTCCCGAATCATGGGGTACGCTCTGTAACGACAAGGAATAAAAAAAATTCGCGGCACAGTGCAGTACAGTTTGCGAAACAACACTTTTACCTCCTGTACTGTCCAGTACTAACCTCACACGTCCATATTTCCATCCAATGCTGCGTCTCATCTTCTTTATGCTGCTCTCGGATACAGTCAGATTGTGCTTTTCCTGCAGAGTGTTTTTAACCCTTAATGCACTCCTCTCATCATTCTCCTCACTTATTTTGTCCACCAGAAGAGTTGTCTCCCTACAATGTAAAGAAATTATATTGTTTTATTAATATGCAGCAATATAAAATGTATATAAATATAATGTTGTAATATACATTAAATATACAAAAATATATACTGTTGTATTATAAATATAAATATACAAAATAAATATACTGTTGTGATATCAATATAAATATACATCCTATATATACCATTGTAAGATTCATTGAAATATACAAAAAATGTATACTGCTGTACTATAAATATAAATAGACAAAATATATATACTGTTGTACTATAAATATAAATATACAAAATAAATATACGGTTGTAATATAAATATAAATATACATCCTATATATACCGTTGTAAGATTAATTGAAATATACAAAAAATGTATACTGCTGTACTATAAATATAAATAGACAAACTACTGTATGTTGTAATATAAATCAACAGAAATAACAACAGTATTACAGTAGATACAGAACTGTACTGTAGATGTACAGTACAGTTTTCTATATTTTTTTTTTTTAAGTTTTATAAATTTACTTACGCGTTAGTTACCCTTGGTGCCCTTTTGCGGTCTCTGTTTTTTCCGTATGCATGATAGCACACGGTGGCTGCTAGCACAACGAGGCCAGAAGTAGCTAACCAGCATTGGATATCTTCAATTCGGTGTCCGCTCGTGTACATGTCCTTAATTCGCATGCTGAGATCCTTGGAAATCTTTTTAACAGGCATTGCTGCGAGTAGAAAGAAATACAAACACAAGAATGTATATTCGATGTTTAGTCGATGTGTATTCTATGTGCAGTGAATCCACAAAATGGATGGTGTATTTATACGTTAATGACTCACATTAGAGTACGCCCACTTTCAACACCTGTACCTGGTCGCTATGCATAAAGGTTACACACTTTGCTTAGCCCACCACTCCATGATCTTTATCTGAACTTGCTCTTGTCCAGATACTGTACTGCATTGTGCCTCCTGCTTCCATGGAGCATCCCCGGTTCTATGGACGCAAGAACCCACTCACCTCTGCCGTGCCTGTCATGCTGAAAAAGCGAAAGGCGGTTGCCGTTTCCACGCCAAGGGTAAAGCGACAGGCTAAGGCCAATAAAGAAAACCTTCTGCTGACCCCAAAGTTTAAGGGTTTTCTTAGACGTAAGCCTCATTATGTGAAGAAGATATACGGTGATGTGCTCTCTATGCAAAACGAATGGCAGCCAACCCATCGAATCCGCAGACCACTTCCTCACATATGCTTTGACGACTCTGCTGTAGCTGTCCCGGAAATCTTCATCCCGTCTTCTCCACCTCCATCTTCTCCGGTTCCATCCGACGACGTTGCCGCCTCTGAAATCCACTGGTCACTGTCTCCTTTGCGCTTAGACGACTCTGCTTCTCGCCCGGAAATCCAAAGGTCACCTTCTCCATCCCTCTTCGACGACGCTGCCGCTTCTCCTCTACCGGGTATCCACAGGTCACCTCCTCCACTCTCCATCGATGCCACTTCTGTCCATGGAACCCCCACCTCATCCTCCATTGCACCCATCCCCCCAGATGTCCAGACGCCATGCACAAGCAGCTCATTAGACCGGATGCTGAATGGGATAAGTGTGGATCTCCCCGGGGATTCTATTGTGCTGGCAAAGATAGATCTGCTTCTGGAGACAATGCTAAATGTGGAGCAGCGGATGCTACAAATGGAACAACGGATGGATCGACGGATGGAGAAGATAGAGGCTGACATAGCGGGCATACATTATTTGCTCGGTGTTAATGCCCCTGTTTCCCCAACGCCGGAGCAGGGGGGTGACATGGATGTGATGAATGGGACCTTCGACCCCCTTCCATCACCAAGCGCACCCCCTCCACCAGAAGATGCAGTGTACATGTATGCCATTGAGGAGGACATGACAACCCCGTCAAGACCATGCCAGGAGACAACCCGGCGACCACGACCAGAGGAAAGCTTCCTCCCAGACAACCTACCATCGCCCGTCGCCTCAAGTACACCCGTTCCCAAAAGATCTACACCCGCTCGCATCGAAACAGTGCCCGACATCACCCTGTGCGATCTGCCACCGGCGCTCAGGGAGAAGTATAGGGTGAGGAGTGCTGGTGTACCCCACAAGTATGCCTTGATCATTTTTAAGCACCATGTTCCCTACTCGTTGTACTGCGAGTGGGTGTTCAAAGTGAACTACAATGGGAATTGCCAAAAAAAGGCACTTCCTGTCAATTTAAGGAAAAAAATTGTAGAAGAAATGTGGCGCTTAATCCAGTTACAGATCCTGTAATGAAAGGCGTTAGAGACTGCATTAATGGCGTTTTGCGCCATGCAAGGAATCGGCCATGGCTGGACAATGTGGAGGACTTTCAGTGAGACCATACTGTTGTGCTGAACTATATTGTACTGCACATGTTTTGCAATACAGTACCTGCTGTACTTAAACAAAGGAGATGTTGTTGTGTGTTTTTTTACACAGTACATGCACAACTCCAGTCCCTGAGGGCCGCAAACAGGCACGGTTTTCAATGTTGCCCTGAAAACCTGCCCTGTTTGCTGCCCTCTAGGACTGAACTGGTGCAGGTCTGACTGGCAGTGTTGCGCACCATCCCACTGTACTGTACTGTATACAGTACTGTGTTTCTTTAATAAAGGAGATGTTACTTAAAATGCTTCAACATTGTACTGTATTTGTAAATAAGTGTTTTTGAACTGACTGCACCAATAAAAGAACATGTTGATTTGTCTTACTGTACTGTGCATTGTTTCCATTTGCTCCTTTGATAGTACTGTACTGTATAACAAAATATAGAGTAACAAATGTCGAGGCTTGCTGCACTGTTTTTTTTACTGCCTGGTCGCGCAATTGGCGTGGGAACTAGGGCAATTGGCGTGGGAACTAGGTCAATTGGCGTGGGAACTTCTGTTCTAGGGCACGTAGAAATAAAATTATTTTTGCCCCCAGATGTTAGGAGCCCCCTCACTTGACCCCAAGAGGGTCCGAGCAGTAATGGCGTCGAGAAAGGGTCACGCCTGGCGAGGAGGGTCCTATCATTGAGCGTAATGGCGGACAAAGCTTTGAACCGGCTAAGTCAGAATGAGCAGAAACCTGGAACCCATAACTTCGTTTCTGTTCAACTTAAAGGGCTCAGATTTGGTCACCATGTAGTCCTAGTTGCGGCAGTATTGCATGGCAAATTGTGACCCTCTCGTGGTAACAGAACAGAGTCAGGGTAATGTTAAAATTCAGGTTTCTGCCATTGACTTGCATGGCAGAAAAAAAGCCACTTTGGTAATGTGCTTTTAAACTGTCTTTTGGTATCTCCGGTTCTGTGGGTCGTGCAAGGCTGATATTTTGCCACTATGGCAAGGGTCCTTCCGCAAGAGGACCAGGCGAATTTCAACCTGCTCAGACCCACAGAATGGGTTATTTTACATTATATTAGCGCAATTGGCGTGGGAACTACTTAGGGCCTCGGTGAAGTTCACGGACAATTGGCGTGGGAACTTCTGTTCTAGGGCACCTAGAAAGAAAATTATTTTTGCCCCCAGATGTTAGGCACTGTATACCACTGTACAGTATACTGTGGAAGACACATAATGAAACGATACTGAACATGTAGAATAAATGCAACAATACAGTACTCACCATTGAATTTCCCATTCAGCTGGCGCCAGCGCCGGTTCACTGCCAGTCCAGCTTTCTTCATCATCGACGTCGATAGTTTGCAGCGGGACTAGTCCACCTGTAGTGAGCAGGTGAGGCTGGAAATCGCTTGGGTACATGCAAGCTTCATCGAAACTGCAAGCAAAATCCGGCTCAGGCTCAGGGTTGTCACTGACGGTGGGACCATCATTGGAAGCCGGTGCTGGTGCTGGTGCATTGCTTGGCAGCGACTGTCGCTTCTTAGTTGATTTTAACATGACCCTTCACCTTTTGCCGCCTCAATGATCATAGATACGGGAAAAATCCGGTGATACACACCAATACCCTCCAACAAATTGGGGCTCAATACGGTGAAAACAGGGATCGCTACATAACCTTTTCCTTACTGCACGCTTCCACGTATGAGGAGTTGGCGAAAATTTGTAAAAGTCATAGTTTTCGATAAAATACTGATAAATTTGAGCAACTGTTGCCATCTTATCATCTGTTGCATTAATCGCGGCCCATATCAAATAAGCGTAGCTTCTGTCGGGTTTTTGGAAAGCGGGCTGCACTTGAACACTCATGGCGGGTGGGTCTCTGGAGAAAACTGTAACCAAAACTGGTCTTTGTCTTTCTTTAATATGAAAAGCCTAAATTGATACATTTTTGCAACTCTTCCTTCAGTCTCAAGGCCAAGGCCAAGTTACAATAGCACACTGTGGTACAGTATCTTTTTTAAACGAAACACCTGCAAGCCGACACATTACTGATTCGGCGCATTACAATTCATGAATTTCTGCCATCTGGCAGACACGCGAAGCATTGCAGCCTATTAAAATCCGAATCATTATCAATAAACCCATCAACCGCGCGTCAGCCGGGCATGACCCGTGGCTGGGAGCGCAAAATGAAAGTGGCATGCGCCAGGTGAACAGCGTCGCATTTCAGGAACCAGCCAGGTAAAAAACGGTGATTTGTTAGAATAAAGTCTGCCGCAGCAGTACATTAGAATTCATTACAATTCATGAATATCTGCCACCTGGTGGATACACGAAGAATTGCACCCAATTAAATCCGAACCATTATCATTAAACAGATCAAGCGCAGGTGACAGCAGTCATGTATACGGCATGAATATGGCATGAACGCGGTCAAACGCGTGGCATTCTGAAAAAATCACCGGAAAATAACCGAGATGTTTTCAAATTATAGTGGCCGCGGCTGTATTCCTAATGTTGTTAAACTTGGAGCTGGATATCGTCTTGCTGCACTATTTACATAAAGTCTTACACGAGACATTATAGCACAATACACTGTTTTATTGGCACATGGCAAATGACAACCTTTCCGGGATCTCCCTTCCTCAGGTATAATATTGAAACGTTGTGCATTTGCCACCAGTAAATAAAAAAGTTTATTATGTTATAATGTCTTGGGTAAGAGTTTATGTGACTAGTGCAGTAAGACGATATCCAGCTCCAATTATCAATTATCTAAAAGGAGTCCGGTAAGATCCAAAAACCTTTATCCTGACTATAAACTTACTATAAACTTACTGCAGGAGATAAGCAGAGGGTAACACACCGGAGACATTTTTAAGAGAAATAAACGTTTGCTTTAGTAGCCAGCAGCTTTAAACAGAAAACAGCTTCATATCAGCAAACAAAATGAGAGCAGAAAATAATAATAAATAATAACCCTAACCAGGTGTAAAAGTCTGAGGATATATTTGGCAGAATAAATTTTTTGTGCGGTGCACATGCAGAGAAGTGTTTCCAAATAAAACTCTCCCAAAGACATGGTGCATACAGGCCTTATTTATACACAAAATACTAAACCCACGCCCCCTCTACAAGGTTGCGTGTCGTCACTACATAAGCGTAAAAGGTAAACAAACTATGCACACAAACACATTGAGTTAAAGCATTATTATGGGATGCATATTAGAAATGAAATGACTCAGCTAATATTCCTTATACAAGCCGGTAACTTTTACTCTACATACAGAACACATTGTCCCCCCCCCCTCAGACAGTGCCTATCTGTCTCGTATTTTCATAACATTGGCACATTGCCCTCCTGCTCAAGGTCCTTTGGCTTAGCTGAACCGCTCAATATCAATTGGAACTTCAGAAGAAAAAATGTATTTTAAACTAACGTTCATACCAACTTTCATACAGACAAATAGACAATATCAGGCACCTAAGATGGATGCTGACTCAAAATGGTTGCTTAGATCCCCGTGCTGTTTATGTCAGACCCCCCCCCTTACGTCATATTCTCACTTTGTCACTCCCTCCTTTTTTATTCCTAAAACATAGCTTTTGAGAATTAAGTTTATGATGATAGTCCAGGGATAACTCAGAGGACAAGGGCGCGTGCCCTTCACTGTCATAGTCTCGTAAGGCGCTGCGGCCAATATGTCTTTTGGAGTTGAATAACTGTGATCGGCATCTTCTTTCGTCAAGGGACTGCTGTTTTCTGGCATCTGCAAAGAGTGGCATCCGATTGGGGGAGAGGGTCGCACACCTGTGGATTATACCTTTGCAACACGTGACACACACATATAACAAGTAACACTCCCACACATCCAAGCATTCAAAAGTTTTTGCTCCAAGTGATCTAAGCCATTCACCTAACCCCAAGGGTGATAATATGTCACTTCCCTTTGTAAACCTCTTTTGAATCTCTTGTATTTAATCAAGTTCATGCTGCACATTGCTACACTGATCTGAAATAAAACACAACATTGTCTTTAATCAAACACATACCCCTCCTTTTGAAGCTAAAACATAGTCTTAAGCAATTCTGTTTTGTAAGGCCATAAACCTAATCTGAACCTGTTCTTGGTTTAATGATGAAATTAAAAACTGCAAAATTAAGGCCACATCCTTCCTGTAAATTATTATCTGACTAAACATACATTTTTACACAGGTTTCATTGGTTGGTGGAGACACTTGACCCATAAATTGATTCTTGTTCCTAGTGTCTGATACACCCTTTAAAGAGGTTCCCTTAAAAAATTGGAAAAATATAGACATTATACACATAATACTAAAAACCTTATTTTATGCAAGCAACCTCTCTTTGGATATACAGTTGCTAGATAAAGTAAATGGCATCTATCTCTATCATCATATATTTTCAGAAACATCACAACATTCTATTACTGAGAATTGAGGGGGTTTGGTATCTGTGGAAGCGAAATGCATGATCCTCACCCCTGCACACATTGCATACATCATTCACTCAGAATATCAGAACAGACGATGTCTGCGATGGTCAACATGGCTGACTTATGATCCTTTCCTTATGGCTTACACACGCCCCTGGGTGACCCCCTCCTTTCGGTGGAGGTGCAACACACTTCTGGATCAAAGTTTTGCTGCACATGACACATACATAGAGAGTGAAGAGTACTGCCAAAACACATACAAGAGCTTTCACAAGCCACGCTTCCAGGAAACCAATCCTCCCATCAAGGCTCAATTCTACATACACCTTAAATTTCTAACTTAACACACTCTAAAGAATACAAATATTGAGTCTCTGAAAAAATGAAATGTTCTGATAAAACCTGGCCTTAGCCTGGTGTCTTATTTTCCTCGTTGGTTAACGGTTACAGTTTTGACTCGGCAAGACGTTAACTTGCTGCGACTGTGCTTTAGATGACTTTGGTCTTTGGTGGCGCTGGAACATTTGGTGGAGCTGGAACGAGCTTTACGTGCTTTGGATCCAGCAAAAGAACTCTGCCACTTTGACTTTGCTGTATTGGTGGTTACTTTAGGCCTTTTCACCTGGGATGAAGAGCATGCTTGCGCAGGAAATATGTGACTATTAACCCCATCTCGAGTAGGTGCACTTTCAACGTTGCCTAGAGAGACTCAAAAAATGTATTAGTTGCATACAACTTATTGTTTTATTACCAATAACATGGTCCTTAATTCTTTCCTTTGGACTGCTGATAGTCATAAGTCATCCCATATGTGTCTCATAGGGAGATAATTTATACCTAGGAATAAATTCTTGTATCAATGTGTTTACTCCTGTCTTAGCATCCACATATAGACAGAGGTATTCCCTATTAATGTTCCTAATTCATTTCTCAAAATAAAACTAAGTAGCCAATGTGAACCTGTGGGCGCCTATAAACTTTACCACTATAAAGGATATACGAAAACCAAGCCTGTTGGTTGTGAAGATTGTTGATCCTCACGGTGGGCTTGAAAACAAAGAGAAAGCACAACACATAGCGTAATACTGTTGAAACATTAAACAAACAACATATAAGACAACATATAACAGCTGAATACTGAAATGGTATTTTTAGGACAATAAAATCATTTAATAACAATTAATATTGGATATAATGCACAATTTGCATGGACATATAGATTTAAGCAATAAAAATCTGAATAGGTGGTTCAACTGCTCCGTAGCACCAATGTTGATGATAGCAATGCCTACTCACCAGATGGAATAGGTTTGCAGGCAGTGGATATAAGGGTTATATACCCCTGAGGAAGAGAGCAGATCGCTCTTGAAACGCGTAGGGTGGAGGTTCAAGCCCCGCACACATTGGTGTAGTACCCCCCGTACATCGGTGAATCAACGTGAGCTGCCAGCTAACCATCTCTTATAGCCGCCGACGAGTTGAACCAGCTGTTGCGGTTTCCCATTATTCAAGCGCCCTGCTTGGCGCCCTGCAAGAGTACCTGCTGACAAGTTGCGTCCACGAGCGGATAGAGACGCCAGCTAGCAGTGAGCAGCAGATAGACGAGCTCACGGTGGTCCGTGGCTGACATCGTGCTGAATCAGCTGCAGCTGAGTTCCATCTGCTCAGACGTGCTTCCTGGAGCTGCAGGAGTCCCTTCTGATGAGCTGCACCCACGAGCCGACAGAGACGCCAGCTAAGCAGAGAGCAGCACACAGATGAGAGGGGATACTCTCTAAAATATCCACTGCCTGCAAACCTATTCCATCTGGTGAGTAGGCATTGCTATCATCAACATTGGTGCTACAGAGCAGTTGAACCACCTATTCAGATTTTTATTGCTTAAATTTATATGTCCATGCAAATTGTGCATTATATCCAATATTAATTGTTATTAAATGATTTTATTGTCCTAAAAATACAATTTCAGTATTCAGCTGTTATATGTTGTCTTATATGTTGTTTGTTTAATGTTTCAACAGTATTACGCTATGTGTTGTGCTTTCTCTTTGTTTTCAAGCCCACCGTGAGGATCAACAATCTTCACAACCAACAGGCTTGGTTTTCGTATATCCTTTATAGTGGTAAAGTTTATAGGCGCCCACGGAACTATTCCCTGTCCATACTGTTTTCCTGACCAGGGGGTCAGGCTTTGTGTCCTAGGCAGCCCCTTATGTATAGTTTTATTTAGTATATAAGGTAATAGTTACTACATCACACACATTGCGGTTAGCGCTACCTGTTTTGTTGACAATGTGAACCTGACTTTGCTACCATTTAAGTTCCTGAAACTTTGGGGCCTCATCCCTAGCCAAACCACTTGCTTCCATAATTAATTCTATACTGTCTGCAGGCTATATCCCTAAGACCTGGGAAACTACCAGAGTTTGTCCCAATCTTCAAAAGTGGGGACAAAAAACACTGTCTCAAACTACAGGCCAATATCTCTTTTCCCAATACTATCCACTGTTATGGAAAAATATTCACTCCCAATTAAGCAATTATTTCACCCATACAAATTTCCCTAGCCCATCCCTATCTGGCTTTTACCCCAAACACTCCACTGTAACTATTCTGCTAAGAAATTTGAAATGCCTTGTATATAATGCATACCTTATTCACTTATGTATCTGCTTTTGCAATTATGCCCCTATATTTAACCCTATGCACAAGACACACTCACAAATGACTACCAAATTCACCACTTCCTGGCAAACCCATTCTAGATTACACAGCAACTTTTGACAATAACCACTGCTTACGGACACCTTTGGAAAAATAAATGGTTAAAAGTTATAACATACATCACATATTCAGTTAATAGACAAATGATTTTGTATAAGACTTCACACTAATGTCTTGCTTTATATAATCTCTTTGCACAGTGCTGAGCACACGGTCAGCTTTATATTTTAAAGACACTCTGCATATTCATCTGACTAAAGAAAATATATTTTCT
Source organism: Ascaphus truei (assembly GCF_040206685.1). Lineage (NCBI taxonomy): Eukaryota > Metazoa > Chordata > Amphibia > Anura > Ascaphidae > Ascaphus > Ascaphus truei. Next base: position 38,306,433 of record NC_134488.1, on the reverse strand, counting down.
ATAAGACTTGTTTCCGGGCAAAGAGCCATTTTGTTTCTGGGCATTTCGCCAATTGACCCTGAAAAGATAAGATAACGGTACACCACGGCTTCTTCCTGAAAAATAATAATTATTGGATTGGAACTTCTGCTTAAAGTTTAAATATATGGAGCTTTATCCAGAGCCCTAAGAACTATATTTTTTATGACCTTTCAAAAATTAACCAACGGGCTTTTGTATAGCTGAGGTTTATATAACTTCTTAACACACAAATAACTCCACACGCTCATGCTATCTCCCTACACTCAGTTCTTTTTAATGCTTTCTGTTTTGAACTTTCATAGTTTCACTGACTTCATTCACTACAAATTTAGCTATCTTGTTGCAATTCTGTTCTTTCTCAAGCTACACAAACCTATTTCTCTCCATTAATCAACACTCATAAGTCTAACCCACACAAATTCTTCCTTCATCTCACCTCAGGACTTTTGCTGACTATTTTTAAGAAAGAGGTTGAATCCATACACCAGAACATTCCCTCTTTTTCCTCCTATCCTACTCTGCTTTCTACTCTCTTCCTGCTTTCCTTGACTCTTTTTCCACTGTCTCAAAAGAGAATGTCACCATCACTGTTGATCTCCTTTCTCCCTCTAATCTGCTACATTTCCATTCTCCTTCAAACATGTAATAGTTATACCATGACTCAAAAATAGCAAGCTTGACCCTACCTCTCTTTCTAACTACTGAATTTGACTTGTATTCTCTTGCTTGCTCCATTTTCTCAACACCCATTAACCCTCTACAATCTGACTTCTGCACTGCTCCCTCCACGGAGACAATTCTCATTAAAATGACTGATGACCTATATGCTGCCCAAGACAGAGGTCATTACACTCTGCTCATATTACTCCACCTCTCTGAAGCATTTGCCTCTGTAGACCACATTCTTCTCTTTTCTCTGTACACACTCTCTCTAGGTGACCTAATAACATCTCTTGGGTTTAAATATCACTACTATGCTGACAACACCCTCATTTACTTTTCAACCCCTGACCTTACACCTGCCATACAAACCTAAGTTTCTGAATGTCTCTCTGTTATCTCATCCTGGAAGGCCCTCTTTTGCCTTAAATTTAACATGGCAAAAACAGAGTTCCTCATACTTCCTTCCAAACCTGACCCTATTATCTCCTTCCTCATTACTCTTGAATCTTCCATCCAGGAGCTCAAGCACGCTACTTAGAGGTCACTCCCAAAACTCCTCTCTCATATTCTCCTCTCTTATTCCAAACATTTGTATAACTGTCGCTTTTTCCTCCACAATATCACAAAGATACACCTGTTCCTCTGTTGCTCAACTGTTAAAAACTCTGATACAGACCCTCATTCTCTCCCATCTTGATAACTGTAATCCCCTGCTATCCCAGCTTCCTGACTTTCACCTGTCTACCCTACTATCTCTCCCAAACGCTGCTGCCAGAATCACTCTACTCTTAAAACTCTGATTCTGCGTTTCCCCTCCTGAAATTCCTCTCCTGGCTTCTAATCAAATCCTACTGTTTCTGTATGCTCTCCCTACCTACCAATTAGATTGTAAGCTCCTCAGAGCAGGGACTTCTCTTCCTTAATGTTACTTTTATGTCTGGATCACTTATTCCATTACCTCTTACCTTTACCATTTGCTAACTATATGATTACGACGTGCACCACTCCTGTGAAGCGCTGTGCATATTCATGGCGTTATATACATAAAAACATACGATACAATATATACTTCAAACAATGCTTATGAGCTTTTACCCACATTTTTAAACACAAAATATTCAATGTGTTTTTACTGGTTACACACAATCCAGAAGACAAAATACAAAAAACTTCTCTCATACACATCCAAACAACATCACAAAAATAACGAACAAATAACAGAAAAACATTTCTCCCCTATTACCAAACACTTTCACCCTGCAACTAAATTAATAAAAGTTCCCTTCTCTTTCTTTATTCTCATATATAACCTGATTTTAAAACTACTCTGATGCTCAAGAGCTTTTTGAGTTAACTTTCGTATCTTGGCACATTCTTCGCGCTGGAGAAAAAAAGGTGGGGGCACGCTCTGTGCTGCTGCGATTTTGATTCTCTTTCTTACAGACATTTGATTTCATTGTGAGCAAAAAATATTCATGTTTTCGTACGTACTTGCAAGTTTTTGGATGGTTATTTGTGCACATAGGTGATACTTAGCATGGTTTATCTTTCACACAGGTAATCATTCAGGAAAAATTCATTAGGGTATCAAATCCATCTAGCCACTCTCCATTAAGGGCGCAACAATTTTACTTGCCGGCACCGAAACTTGAGTTTATATCAGGAAATGATTTATAACCACTTATTGCATGTGGGGAAATGGAAGGAAAAGCATATACGTTCATAACTGATTTCTACAGCATTAGGTCAGCCGGGCCTGCCATGCATAACCTTTGCCACAAAAAACCTCATAAAATCCAAAGATTTATACTGCCACAGACACACAGGGATTACTGAAAGTTAGAAGGTTCCACTATGAGCCCTTGCGTTCGCATTCTAACGGATAAGAAAACCGGTGCGGCTACTCATAGTTTCACGCTTCTTTCATAGTAATTTATTGCAAACAAACTTTTTTCATTGGGGTGGCATGTTTATTCTCATTGGCCTTGCATGTGTTTTCGTTGGCCAACAAAACATATTTATATTGTCTCTTCTTGTTCTCTGTATCCATTCCTTATTATTTTTGTCTGCAGACACACAACCTCTAACGGCAAATTTTGAGAACTTTGGTTTCCCATTATTCTCCTGTTACAGTAATCACATTTAATTGACCTGTACAATACACCTGATACAATAATCAGTGCAAGCTGATTGCGTACAACTCTTTTGGCATGTTATTGTTCTGATTTTTTTTTCTTTATTCACCATAACTATACCCAAGAAAACACTTGAATTACTTCAGCGGGTCCAACCCAGTCCTGATAAACCTTATACTTCTATAACATGGATACAGATAAAACCTTCTAAACAGATATCCATAAATAAACTCACATGGTATGTTAATGACAAGACAGAGCAAATGTACAATCAGGGACCCTTCCTGCTCAGACAACAAAAATATTTATCACAACCCAGAACAGTCTGAAAAACAATCCCTTAAGCATACAAACACTCACCTTCATCACCAAAACACCAAAACTTTTACCGGGACTCTCACCTTAATCCCAATAAAACTTAACATTTACAGTATAACACTTTAAAATGGATACAGGAACAGACAAATAAACTTATTTGACACTGCTAGGTTAACCCGTCAACACAGAATGAGACACCCTTCAAAACACATCTCTCTACACATCACTCAAAACAACTTTTTAAACTCAGGCTTTCCTCAAAAGGTGCCTTTTACCTTGATTCTTACGAGCGCTCAGATTTGAGTGACCGAGGAGTGTTTTTCTCAGGTGCTCAGCTTCCGGTATTTCTGGGTCCCTATTCGGGCGCCATACTGTAAAAGCTGTGAATAACAAAACACAAGTCTGAGGATATATTTGGCAGAATGACAAATAAGTTTATTTTTTGTGCGGTGCACACGCAGAGAAGGGTTTCAAAATAAAACTCTCCCAAAGACATGGTGCATACAGGCCTTATTTATACACAAAATACTAAACCCACGCCCCCTCTACAAGGTTGCGTGTCGTCACTACGTAAGCGTAAAAGGTAAACAAACTATGCACACGAACACATTGAGTTAAAGCATTATTATGGGATGCATATTAGAAATGAAATGACTCAGCTAATATTCCTTATACAAGCCGGTAACTTTTACTCTACATACAGAATACATTGCCCCCCCCCCCCTCGGACAGTGCCTATCTGTCTCGTATTTTCATAACATTGGCACATTGCCCTCCTGCTCAAGGTCCTTTGGCTTACAGTAGCTGAACCGCTCAATATCAATTGGAACTTCAGAAGAAAAAATGTATTTTAAACTAACGTTCATACCAACTTTCATACAGACAAATAGACAATATCAGGCACCTAAGATGGATGCTGACTCAAAATGGTTGCTTAGATCCCCGTGCTGTTTATGTCAGACCCCCCCCTTACGTCATATTCTCACTTTGTCACTCCCTCCTTTTTTATTCTTAAAACATAGCTTTTGAGAATTAAGTTTATGATGATAGTCCAGGGATAACTCAGAGGACAAGTGCGCGTGCCCTTCACTGTCATAGTCTCGTAAGGCGCTGCGGCAATATGTCTTTTGGAGTTGAATAACTGTGATCGGCATCTTCTTTCTTCAAGGGACTGCTGTTTTCTGGCATCTGCAAAGAGTGGCATCCGATTGGGGGAGAGGGTCGCACACCTGTGGATTATACCTTTGCAACACGTGACACACACATATAACAAGTAACACTCCCACACATCCAAGCATTAAAAAGTTTTTGCTCCAAGTGATCTAAGCCATTCACCTAACCCCAAGGGTGATAATATGTCACTTCCCTTTGTAAACCTCTTTTGAATCTCTTGTATTTAATCAAGTTCATGCTGCACATTGCTACACTGATCTGAAATAAAAACACAACATTGTCTTTAATCAAACACATACCCCTCCTTTTGAAGCTAAAACATAGTCTTAAGCAATTCTGTTTTGTAAGGCCATAAACCTAATCTGAACCTGTTCTTGGTTTAATGATGAAATTAAAAACTGCAAAATTAAGGCCACATCCTTCCTGTAAATTATTATCTGACTAAACATACATTTTTACACAGGTTTCATTGGTTGGTGGAGACACTTGACCCATAAATTGATTCTTGTTCCTAGTGTCTGATACACCCTTTAAAGAGGTTCCCTTAAAAAATTGGAAAAATACAGAGATTATACACATAATACTAAAAACCTTATTTTATGCAAGCAACCTCTCTTTGGATATGCAGTTGCTAGATAAAGGAAATGGCATCTATCTCTATCATCATATATTTTCAGAAACATCACAACATTCTATTACTGAGAATTGAGCGGGTTTGGTATCTGTGGAAGCAAAATGCATGATCCTCACCCCTGCACGCATTGCATACATCATTCACTCAGAATATCAGAACAGACGATGTCTGCGATGGTCAACATGGCTGACTTATGATCCTTTCCTTATGGCTGACACACGCCCCTGGGTGACCCCCTCCTTTGGCTTAGCTGAACCGCTCAATATCAATTGGAACTTCAGAAGAAAAAATGTATTTTAAACTATCGTTCATACCAACTTTCATACCGACAAATAGACAATATCAGGCACCTATGATGGATGCTGACTCAAAATGGTTGCTTAGATCCCCGTGCTGTTTATGTCAGACCCCCCCCCTTACATCATATTCTCACTATGTCACTGGCCTAACCCCATGTAGACTGACTAACATTCAGCAGTCCCTATCTGAGGACAGGAAGGCTAGAGCTTTTACCAACCTTTTTTTACACAAGTCCAAAGAGAGATACCTGTAGGCAGGGTGCTTTCCATGTCAGTCCAGGGTTTGTGGTGGTGTCTGTGGGGTGCTCCCTCTGGCAGGTTAAAGGGAGCAATGCTGCCTGGAACAGAGTCTCCCTTCCTGTGGGATTTATCTAGCACCACAGACTCTTCTGTGCTAGAGAACCCATGCAATCTGTGCAGAAAGCTTTTAAACGTGTTAGATGAGCCAGTTGGAGACAATTAACTCCTGCTGAAATTAACCAGCTGATGAACTCATCCATGATGAACTGATAAATTCATCCGCTAGAGACAGGCTCTATTTTGGAAGCCTTTTAGACAGGTGAAAGTTCCTGTTACATCCGTTTGTGGGTAGCTAGGGTTAACCACGGTTCAAAATCATCCTTCCTACAGTATACTGTAGTTGAATGCAAATGAAATATTTCAACTCTTAGTCCAAGATATTTTTTTTTAATACATTCTAGTTTGTGACCTTTGAAAGCATTTGGGATTTATTGTCTATTACAAAGCATCAGTTTTTGTGCACATATCTGGCAGAGAATGGATCAAAAACTGTATCTTCAATGGGGATCATGATAACATACACCCACATTTGTATAGTCTTTACTAAAGGATAAAATGCCATGGCAAATCACTTTCCTGGCAGATTTATTCATCAGACAGAGCAATCTGGTGGCTTGTCGAGCGAACAGCAGCAAGTCAGGGACAACCGCTTGTATCCACATACGGTATCTGTGTAATTCATGTGCTGTATATTTGGAATAAACACTTGTTCCTAGAATGGACGTTTCTTTCATCTCATGTATATTCTCCCTGCGTACTGTATAAGCTTAGTATGTACTGCGTACCTCATCCTAAGTACACACAATGCTGAGGTTGAACTCTGAGGACATATGTCTTTCCAAACAAATCTATTATGCAAATATTTGGACCCTTAGAAACGTGAAAAAGACAAGAACATTAGGTATTGTACTTGGAAATAATTTATTTTCATAATAAGCTCTAAGCAGTATAACTTTATATTCTTTTTTTTTTTTTAAACTTAATTTTTATTAAAAAAATTTAGGGGGAGGGGAGGAATGAAGAAAATAAAAAATGGGGGGAGGGAAGGGTACAGAAAATAGAGATGGGAGAAAGTTCACATTCATTTACAATTTTACCTAACAAGATTTCTTAAAATATTCTATCACACAGTTAATAGAAATATCCTTTTTTTTTTTTCCCCCTTTTTTTTTGTTACAACAAAATTAAGTGGTTATTAATTTCTTGTTGATTTTCACTCAGAATCCAAGGTAACCACACCTTCTGAAAATCTGTGTAGGTGTCGTTATTAAGACTAACCATTTTTTCCATGTAGCAAATCTGGCAGACTTTATTTTTAACTTTGGAAATTGAGGGAATAATTGTTTGTTTCCATACTGCCGCTAATTCGTGTCTTGCGGCTGAAGATATGTGGCACAGTAATTTATTTTCATGTCTCGTGAGGGGATAATATGGTTTGTTTAAAAGAAATAACCAGGGATTCATTGGTAGGTCCAAACCGAAAAACCTTTGTGACCACATTTTGATTTCCAGCCAATAAGCTGCTATGAATGGGCACCCCCACTACATATGTATAAATGTGGCTTGTGCTCCACATCCTATCGGACATGTAGTTGGGTACTCTGGGATGAATTTAGCTAGTCTCATGGGGGTTAAGTACCACCTCATCATAACTTTATAGGCATTTTCTCTGATTGTGATACACATTGATGATGTGGCAACTTTTTGAAAAATATCATTCCAGTCTTCCATGTCTAATACCTCCCCCAGGTCATCTCCCATTGTAGCATATATTTCAGTTTTTGATTCATTTGTGGAGGGGGGCTAACAAATTATCCATACAATTTAGATATCAGTCCAGGTGTGTTACTATCTGCTAGACAAAGTGACTCAAATCTAGTTAGCAATTCGGGGGGTCGGATTTTAAAGGTATTGGAGGAACTGATTGTTTATAGAAGTTATATAACTTTATATTCTTAACAGGAACATATCAGTGTGCAACAGAGCATTAGACAGAAAAAACAATGTAACATTTCCTCAACAATTCCCAAGACCCTGAATGCACTTCTGCAAAAATTGTAATTTTGATTAATATTTCAATTTTTTAATGTTAAAAGCAAACACTTAAGTGTCCTCACATATACTGTATCTGTAGTGCTACACCTGCAGGAGAAAAGATCAGTGCACCGCCAAGGAACAATGAAGAGGCTGAGTAGTGTGACTTGAAAAAACTTTATTGCAGCATAAAAATTGGAGCTCTGGAGGATCCTCTAACGCGTTTCACGCCGAAGCGCTTTGTTATTTTAATGAATATTCCAATTTATTTTATATTACAAGCAAACAAATAAAGTGTCCTCACATATAGCTAATGATTTTGTCATTCAATAGCTATTGTGCATGGACAGAAAAAAGAAAATAAGGAGGCATTTAGTGATTAAATAGAGTTCAACATTTTGAAAGATTCAATTGGACATGGTAAGTGTGGAATCATGTAATCTTAATTTATGTAATATGTGAATATACATTTTTCAGAAGTGGATCTTTAAACGTCCCTCTCCTTGCGCGCTATAACATACACAACGTGTTCATAATCTAACATATCACAGCCCCTTTTGCTGGGTAGCACATCCATATTCTCAATGAAGTACCCTGCATCACTGAGAGCCTCTCTTAAAAACTTCTCATCATATGACAGCATGAAAAACCTGTGCTCACCAATCATATAATGTGATATATTAAAACCCACAAAGAGTAACAGGTGACCCCCAATATTCAGTAGTGATGCAAATTTTCTCAGGTTGCTCTGGTAAGCTTCCTTGTCTTTGCTAATACTGCTTAGGCACCAAAGGCTGAGCACACAGTCCACTTGTGGCAAGACGACAGGGTCTAAAGGATTGTCTTTAGAAACATCCCATTTTACAACCTGTTTGACGGCTCTTCTTACTTTGTCTTCCTTTACCTGCCATTCCTCTCTGAAATTAAAAATAAAATACTATTATGAATATATACTGCACAAAGTTATAAAATGCACATGGAAGCCCTTTCACAATGGCAGAATATTCAGTGTAAGGAAATGTGGACCTTTATCTCATTACTGGCTGAAGCATGTGCTATTTGTATCAGCAGATCTCAGCAATACATGTCCCCCATTATTCCTTTATATGGATCCCTTTAACTCCCATAATTCCCATGACATGGACATTGCAGCTTTCTGTAGGAATAACCCATGTTACTTTAGATCTTATATAAAACTGAAATGTTTGTCTTAGGTGTTTGTCTGTGGGGTTTTGTGTTTTCTCATTGGTTGCCGCCCACCTACGGCTCTCGCTCTCATTGGCCTGCGGGGTGCTGTGACATCATGCCAAGGGCTACAAACACACCATATTACTCACACCACCCTCACACCGCATGCGCCTCTGATACAGTGGCTAACCACACGCCGTGAACCTCCTGAGGACACCGCCTGCAAGGCCTGGGGACGAAGTCAGCAAACCACGTACCCGCCGCCTCTCTCCCACCTGCAAAACCCGCAGCCTCACCCGCCTCCTCACTCCCACCCACCGCCGCACCCGCCGCCTCACTCCCACCTGCCGCCGCACCCGCCACCTCCCTCCCACCCGCCAAACTGCCTAAATTGCCAGATATTTATGTTTTTCTACTCATTCATTTTTTTGCTATTTATTTTCATCAGCAAAACCTCAAAGACCAATTTAAACCGCAGACAAACCCGGCATTTTCTTTTGTTTTACACCTTAATTCATTACTTAATGCTATAAAGACTGAGACATATAATAGGCTGGATTTATAAGAAGCCAAATGCAAATCTCCAGTGCTCAGAGTTCTGTGCCGTCCGTAAATACATTATATATGTGAAAGTCAATTGACAATAGAGTTGAGTTAAATATGTTGCACAAAGTTATAAAATGCACATGGAAGCCCTTTCACAATGGAAGAATATTCAGTGTAAGGAAATGTGGATCTTTATCTCATTACTAGCTGAAGAATGTGCTATGTGTATCAGCAGATCTCAGCAATACATGTCCCCCATTATTCCTTTATATGGATCACCTTAACTCCCATGATTCCCATGACATGGACATTGCAGCTTTCTGAAGGAATAACCTGTGTTACTTTAGATCAAGAATGAAAGTGTAAATCATTGGAGTCACTCACAGACAGCTGGTTTTGTAGCAAGTTTAGCATTACAGGATCTATTCCAAGGTCAGCAAAATAAGGACAAAACCAGAACAAAAACTGCACCAGATTTATCATAGGAGAAATCCCATTGATAACTGTAGTACAGTTTCTTCTCCAGCTCTCACAGCCTAGAGACTTTAATAAATGACCCTATTGACTCTGGTGCTAAATTTCTTACCACAAAATACCCACACAAGTAACAATCAGTAACTATAACTATTGACCACTGTGGAAACTGCCTAAATTGCCAGATAATGTAGATTTTTTACTCATTCTTTTTTTGTTGTTTTGCTACTGGAATTATTTACAGCGGCAAAACCTCAAAGACCAATCTAAACCGTAGAGAACCCAGAGATTTCCTTTTGCTTTGCACTTTAATTTCGTGGTTAATGCTATAGAGAGTGAGACATATAATAGGCTGGATTTATAGGAGGATAAAAGCAAATCTCCTGTGCTCACAGTTCTGTGCCATCTGTAAATACATTGGTGTCCATCGTGACTTACAATGTATGTTATAAACATATGTATGTCTAACTGCTTAATAGCACCGGTTATGTGTTCAGTGCTTTACATAGTGACTATACAGACATTTGACTATACTGTACCTGAAGACTGTATAATGTAAGTGGACACTATAAGGTAATAAATGACCATACAATGTAGTTTTTAACACATTACTAAGACCAATCTAAACTGCAGCGAATCCCCAAGATTTTATTTTGCTTTCCACTTAAATTCCTTGGATAATGCTATAAAGATTGAGACATATAATAGGCTGGTTTATAGGAAGATAAAAGCAAATCTCCTGTGCATTGGTGTCCATCGTGACTTACAATGTGTGTTATATACTTATGTATACGTCTAACAGCTGAAAAACATTGGTTCTTTGCTCAGTGCTTTACATATTGAGCGGAGACATTGGAATATAAATAATTTTAATACAAAACAAAAATAAACGCACTAGGTACAGTATAAAATATAAACATTGGAAGAGGATACTATCCACCAGTAGAGTGTATAATGTAAGAGGACACTGTAAGGTAATGAACCTTAATTAGGTTAATGGGGAATAACCAGGAGAAATTAGCTTATTTGTAAAGGACAGTTAGAACTTTTCTGTGCTTTAAAAGGACCTGTTGTGAAGATGGGGAGAGAAATTCGCTGGCACATAGAGATAGTATTTGTCATGTACTTGGAAAGATGTTATATGTTGCCTTCAAGCTCACAAAGAGCCTTTGCTGCATATGACCAATCAGCAGCTCCTGGATCATTTTTAAGCCATTTCTCACATTCCTGGATGTTGTGGTCAGTAAATTCTATCACAATAATCTCTTTGAAGATATCACTGGCTGATAAGAGATGGTAAAGTGTTGGGCCCATTGGAGATATCAATCATTTTGTCACCTTTAACACGACCTGCACCAACAGTTAGAAATAATAAAATACACTTTCATTATATTTAAGAAGCATTTTTGTTATTGGAAAAAATAATCCATAAAACATCCTATTATCTCAATACAATAAAATTGTGCAACTCATACAGCAGGTAATAAGAAGAAGAGTATGTATATCTAAATGACGCATCAGCTTTGTTACATTTGATCTCACACATTTTTTACATTGCTGGCTGCATTAAGTGACGCTACGTCTGGAACTCTGAAGGACAAAAAGAATAACCCATTCAGAGACAGCATGCATTTTACCCATTAAGGGGCTTAAAGATACTGTATAGCAAGGATTATGTTCTCTGGAGCCGCGGCTAAAAATCTTCAGGTTCCAGAGACAGTGTCTGCCGCGGCCGTGCTGCGGGGGTTCCGTGCTACCGGACTGGACATCCCACACCGATAAATCCTCCAGTGCTGGGGATGCTACCGGCGGCTTTCCCCCGATGCCGATAACTTTTAATCTTGCTCCTTCTGTAAGTATGAAGCATTGCTAAAAGGAATATTGTCATAAACGTGACATATAAAAGAGTAACACATTCATTCATCTTGGTGCAGCAATGTATAAACCCCATTTGAACGCGTTGCGCGGCTTGTGTGGAAACATTTAAGAAAATTATGCTATGGGTGAAGTTAGAGGCGGAGAGTGTCGGATTAGCACATATGTGATTGATTTGTATCAGATAGTTGCAAACAGGTAACACTTTTGTGTGCCAAAAAAAGAGTAAAAATCTCTGTCAACTTTTTCGTGGCATAAAAGACAAATGCAAGTAGGTGCAAACAATTCTTAATATATTCACGCACAACATACAAAAAAATAAGAAAACATGCATCATACTGTATGTGAAAATCAGTATGTTGCTTATTACTACAGGTAAGCAAGTCCTTTTTGATGCTCTGCATTTATTAATTTCATTTGGAAAACACGTCTTATTACCCCCCCTGTTATTTAGCTATGTAATGTGAAGATCAAACAGGAGGAAAACTGTCGCAAAATAATTAATTTTCATTTTAATGGAATAATTTATGCAGACATTTTTTGCATATAAAAATATCAGTCAGTCTCCACAAATTCATTCTATGTCAACAATAAATATACAAACCTGAAGAGAAAGTTTCATGCAATTGTTTCAAAGGGTAATCCACAATTTCCTCTATCAGGTGATAATTTTCATCACAGAAATACGTCTCTACAAGTACTTTTGAATCAAATTCTTCATCATGATAATGTTTGAGGAGACTGGAATCCATTGCGAGCCTTTGGTGCAAAATTTCTGGTGCCTCTGATGTGATGTTGGATGTCTTTTATGTCCTTCAAAAAACAAATATGACATCTCACAAGTCATGAGAACAAACATGAAGATGGGATGATACTTAACTTTATTTGGACAAAAGCTATTTCACATATTTACACTGCTAATATTGTACAATATGCTATTTGTTTTTCACCTATTTGTTGTCTCTCTGCTAATTGAGAAGCGACATGCCATCATATCCTCAGGGTTTTCTTACAATGATTTATTTAAGAAATACTGTAAGAAACGCACATCGTGCAACACTGTGTTGAAACTCACTCCAAAAGGTATGGGACGAATTTGCGGGTGAGTAATACACTCACAGATTTTAAGAGGTTTTCAAGTGTTTGGTAAGTTACTGTATGAAAGTAGTGATCTCTGGTGTTATTTCTCGGAAATGGCAGGGGTTATTTATAAAGCTTTGTAAATTAGAAGGGACAGAAAAGAGACATACAGAAGACGTAATTCTGTATAAAATGTTGTATATAAAGATAAAATCAGCGCACTCACAAATGACATGGTTTAATCAAGCGTTCTGAGCTCAAAGGCTTCCGTGGTTCTCAGCGTTCCGGTCTCTCCCTGGTTGTTACAGCGTGTGACTTCCCAACACAGTGACTTTCGGTACCTCGGGGGATGGGAACTGCTATCTTCTGGATTGCTGGTTTCAACTTGATATCACCCTACTGTATGTTTCACCTTACAACCAGCTTCTTCAGGGGACCCTCTCAATCTACAAAGCTCGATGAAGAATCCTAGATACTCCTGAAAAACAACACCATCAAGACCATAGTACCACTACTTTTATAATTTAACAAACCTTTACAAATTTTTGAGTACAGGTATATTCATCATCACAAAAATTAGTTCCATATGTCACGGGAGACCTGGTTATTTACACCTTTTTACCGGGATCATTCATTGAGCAAAACAAGGCAATTAAATAAATTGTCGTTTATTCAGCATAAATGCGCTTACACACAATGATACACAAAATACAGACAAAATGACACACTTACTTTGGGACTTGGGTTGAAAAGTAGACTTTCCTAGGTGCAGGGAACTCTATAGAAGAGTTTTAGCCTGACTGGGACTTAGCCTGGAATCTCTTGGAATCAAAATCGACATAAAATTCCATTCGCCACCGCTATATTCTGTTCTGAGAACTTGGTCCCTCCTGATCATGAGTTAGTCCAAATCTCCTGGAACTCAAATTGGCATCAAATCCTAGCGGCGACCGCTACGTTTGTTTCTGAGAACTTTGTCCCAAAAAGCTGGACTTAGACTCTGGCGGGCAGGCTGTTCAGACTCGAAATTGAAGCCGGTTGCTCTTCTATTCGCACAGAAGCAACTTTGAAAAGCCCGTCCTCGCGACTCAGAATCTGATTGACTCATAAATTCTTATAGTATTTTCAGTTTGATTCACAAAACTGAACAGCCAATCAATGTGTGGGACCTATGCCAGCAGCCAATCAGAGCTAAACTGGCTACAAAAGCCAAGTCGGCGGGAAATCCGAAATAGCCAAGAGACATACGCAAGCCTGCAACCTCTCTTACTGCTATCTCAATGCCACCCGCTGGGTAGGCTCCACCAGGTCTGGCAGAACAAGTGGAATTCCGGAGGACTGCCATTGATCTCCAGACCTGGTAATCACCTTTCTCCCCTGACCAAATGCTATTCACACCTCTGGGCATCCCCTGGCTGCTTTGAACTCTGATGTCCAGCAGACTTACCAGCGCCTATGGGTTAGCTCGGGCAGACTGTTTGGACATCGGTTCCGAATGTAAAAAGCATATTACATTACATTAAAGTATCTATTAATACACTTCTGTCATCAATAATGACAAATTTCAGATAAAAAATGTCATTACTTGTAACATCAATTTTGTCATATACAAATTATTATGTGGTTGCTGTAAATAGTATATTGGAAGAACTATAAGACCACTGAAGAACACCTCAGAACCATAAGAAAACATTACATACGGTTTCCCGTATCGAGACATTTTTCAGAATGTCCAAATGGTAAAATTAATTCTTTCACCTTCAGTGGTCTCAAACTAATCACGCTATCCATATGAAAGTTGATCGTCAAAGCTCCCTAAACAAAAGAGAGATATTTTGGATTAAGACATTAAATTCATTGGCCCCTCATGGCTTTAACATACACATGGAATTACAACATTTCCTAAACTAATACATATTTTAGTTTAATCCATTTTTGACATGTTTTTTCCTTTCTTTTCTGTATATTTGAATATATATCTTTGTTGTATATGTTGATTCAGTATTCATTTTCCATCATGATGAAATGTTTGTGGAAATGTTGCAATCTGAAAATCAACCAATTCAGAACACATACAAGATCATAATTCTTTCATAACAATGTTTTCATAATTTTTTCATATTTTTAAAATTAGGTAAGTGTTAATTGTTTAAAATATCGAAGCTATTTTTCTGATTGTGTGTACACATATTATATATAGAGTGTATAGCATTTTATTGCATGATACACTCATTCCTCATCTCTTCATGCTAGTGTGTATCACTTTAACTCTGATCTCTGCTGCATGAGATTTTTTTTTTTAAGTTGCTTAGACTGTTTGTAGGCAAAAAAGCATAAAAAAAATTTCACAGAAAAAATCTCCGGTCCTTTCTTACTTCAAAGACCCCTCTCCTCCCACTTCGGACACCATATGTAGGTGGGTGCTCACAGAGGTATGCAAGGGAGACTGATTATGGTGAAATTAAATAAGCCTTTTTTATTGCGCCTTTTCCTTAACATCAGGAAACCATCCAAACAAGGGGTAAACAAAGCTTCTACACTTGGGAGTATTTCTAGTGAAATACTATGCAGTTCACAACTCCCTTAGATAAGCATGTCTCCCAGCCCCAAAACATATAGCATGAAATAAACAGATATAAGAAGTCTCTTAAATGAAAGTCTTATCTGTTCCTTGTGGTTTGGAGGGAAAATCTTCTCTGTCCCTGGTTCAGCTCCCCTTTATCCTTAGGGTGTGTCAGCATTCAGGTTTAGAAGTTTTTCCTGTGTCTTGAAAGCAGCTATGCTGTGTCTTCTGGCAGAGCTCAAGACAAGTTGTGAGAGTCAGAGACAATCTCTGCTCTGTCTCCAAGTTCAGCTCAGGTATGAGCTAAGGAGTCTCACTTCCTGTCTCAAAAGACAGGCTTTCTAAGCCATCTAATCAGGCAGGTGGTGTTTGTTAATTGACTACCAGCAGTTAACCACCACACTGCTGGATTAGAGGCACATTACCTGAACAGGGATAACTCCCCTGTTACAATGCCATGATGATTATTATACTTATAATATAATGAATTAACATGTGATATTACCATCATGTTCCAATAATTATTAATATATTGTATTTCACCAAGTATTCATTATACTATCATATTGGTATCCTCTAGACTAATCTGAGCAGTCTTTGTACTCTTCTGTTTTGCTCTCTTGGCTGTTCTTCATGCATCCTTCATGCATTTTTATTATTGTTAACCTGTTCATATGTTCTATATGTGTATTATTGCAGTTCAGTTCACCATGGTTGCTACTCCACCAGTCACGGCATGACTTGTTTTGTTTCCCATTTCATTTGGGGTGCAGTCATGTTGGTGCACAGGGGGCCCGTATTATTGGCATTGGGGCTGCTATATAGTTTGTACTAACTGGAGCATACACTGGCGACACACTTTATTCGAGCTCGGCTAGTCCCACGAATTCGGGTATACCCGGGTGTATTGAGGTTTGTGACTGTTTTCTGCCCGAGTGCATTGAGGTATTTTCTAGGCAGGGATTGAAGCATTTTATTCCCGCTGGCTGCAATACTGCACAGTATATATATATATATACTGCATTACAATTCATGAATTTATGCCATCTGGTAGACACGCGAAGCATTGCAGCTATTAAATCCTAATCATTATCATTTAACAGATCAGCCGCCCGTCAGCCAGGCATGAACCCAGGCTGGGAAGGCAAACGCAACGGGGCTTGTTAGAGGTGAGGAGCGGCGCATTCCAGGTATCTGCCAGGTACATACTGGGTATTTGCTCGAATAAAGTGTGTCAGTGCAGTAGTCCCTCTTCGACAAAGCGCTAGATGCGCGAAACGCATTAAAGTGCTCCTGCTCCTGAAGGATGGGTCATTGTAATGCTACGGTAGTGAATACACTTTTGAATGTGACCAAGCTTCCATCTATTTTTTTGCGGTTGTTCACCGCTCTTTTCTTCCTCCTTGGGAGTCTCTTCCTGCAATTATACACAAAATACAGACATAAAGACACACTTACTTTGTGACTGGGGTAAAAAAAAAGACTTTGTTAGGTGCAGGTAACTCTACAGAAGAGATTTACCCTGACCGGGACTTAGCCCAGAATCTCCAGGAACCGAAATCGGCATAAAACTACATACACTACCGCTACGTTCTGTTCTGAGAACTTGGTCCCTCCTGATCGCGAATTAGTCCAAATCTCCTGGAACTCAAATCAGCATAAAATACCAGCCGTGACCGCTATGTTTTTTCCTGAGAACTTTGTCCCAGAAAGCTGGACTGGTGGGCAGGCTTTTCAGACTCAAAATTGAAGCCGGTTGCTCTGCTATTCGCACAGAAGCAACTTTGAAAAGCCCATTCTCGCTCTTACTACCGGAGACTCCGAATCTAATTGCCGCATCGATTCTTATAGTATTTTCAGTTTTATTCACAAAACTGAACGGCCAATCAACGCGTGGGAACTTTCCCAAGAAGCCAATCAGAGCCAAACTGGCTAGAAATGCGTGAAATCCGAAAAAGTCAAGAGATATGCGCAAGCCTGCCACCTCTTTCACTGGCTATCTCAATGCCACCCACAGGGCAGGCTCCACCACGTCTGGCAGAACAAGTGGCATCCCGGAGGACTGCCATTGATATTCGGACCTGGTACTCCGCCTTTCCCCACTGACCAAATGCTATTCACACCTCGGGGCATCCTCTGGCTGCTTTGAACTCCGATGTCCAGCAGACATACCGGAGCCTACGGGTTAGTTCGGGCAGCCTGTTTGAACATCGGTTCCGAATGTAAATAGCATATTAAATTACATTAAAGCTTATTTTAATACACTTCTGAGTCTTGGGTACAGGGAACAGAAAAGGAAAAATGTTGTCGATTTATTTCTATCTGCCTTATTCCCCACACACTTACCCTGTGGCTCAGTTTGGACGCTCAGAGTCACCCCCCCAACCTTATATACGGTTGGGGTACCCACAAACCCTATACTGGTTGTTGATCAACCTTTGCACTAGTTGGGGTACCCCACTTAACTTAGGGATTCCCTCAGCTACAGGGATACCTATTTATCCCTGAGCCTAATTCACCTTTCTGGGCTGTGCTGAAGCAGGGTACCCTAGTGTTGAGTCATGCTTGCGTTTTCAAGGGGGAGGTATTGCAGGGACAATAGGCATACATGTATACGAGAATCTGGCATGATTCCTGGGTACATTTATAGGGGAACTGACAACTCTGGACCCCAACCTACTAGGCACATTCTGTCAACGGTTCCTCCACAAAACCCCCCCTTGAAACTCATACCCCAGCAATACCTGCTTGATTGCATGCCCGGAAAGGGAAAAACACAAACAATGCTTTTATTACATTGGGATGGTACATTGTTCCTGGCCCATTAGCTGACTCTGTTGGACCCTTATACATGGAACAGGGGTAACCAAAACGGGCTTGGCCTTTATTAAAGAGCCTTGATAACCACTCCCGCCACACCATGCTCTTTTGAATTTCGATACAGTGTTGCACTATGTGTGTTTTTTTCTTTTGTTAATATATACACTGAGAGCACCTCACTGCGCTTCTGTTTTGTCAAATCAGTTTTTCTAACCATTTGGAATTTTAGCAGCATCTCATCTTAAATAGGGATTGTATTTATTGAAACTCTTATCGAAGGAGGAGGGGGGGGTTACCCTACCCCTCTCTGGATGAAGCAAACACGAAATGTACGTCAGAGGGCGTCATGACATCATCGTGACTTGTACTACGGATGCCTTCAGATACACGCAGATCTGATCGGGACACCGACAGAGCATTGCAAGCTACACTCACCTCACACCTGTACCACAGGATTGTGCTCCCACATGGCAAGAACAGATAAGTTGGTTGAGGGTCCTCTCTCCCTCTTTTCTTTCCTCTCTCCACCCCTCTCTCCCCCTGTGCTGTAGGGGTATGTTTTTGAGGGATAGATTGGGGAGCCAACGATCCTGTTGATCATTTATTCGCTCGCAGGGCCAGTATATATTGGTGTGCAGGGATCTCCATTTTCTTATCCATCCCTGTGTGTAGTTACATGCGCCCAGGATTAGTTTATGCGGGGTTTGTATGCTACCATCTCAGCAGCACAGTTCGTTAAAGAGATACAGTACACAGTAAAAAAAGTGGGAAAAAATGAGACACGGTTACCGCACTTACTCCGCTGGCGTCTTCACCCAGTTGATACCGCACTCAAGGATATGCGCTGTTGACGCGGTGTGCTTCGGATCGTTGTCCTGGAAGAAACGGTGACCATCCGGGAACTCACATGTGATGTATTCCACAATCTCAGGCACATTTTTCTCTTGGAAGAAAGCTTTATTCATGATTCCTATAACAAGAAAAGAAAAGTGCTCAAAAAACTGCACACTAGTATAGTACAGTGCATAAGACAAAAGCATGTGACATACATTTTACTGTACCTTCAAAGATGCGATGCAACCTGGTCCACTCCTAGAGATGGCACCCCACACATGCATCTTCACTGGGTATTTTGGACGGATCATAGATATGCGACCTTTTTTGTGGAATGCAAAGATGGCAAATCTTTCCAGCGAAACAGTAGACTTGTCAGTGAAGATGCAATCCTGGAAAGTTTCTCCACTGTCGATCCATGCCTGGGCCTGGACCACTCTCTTGATCTTGTTAATGTCCCTTATCATAGGGTACTCTCTGTAATGACAAGGAATAATTTTATAGGTACAGTACAGTTTCTTAAACAACACTTTAACCTCCTGTATTGTCCAGAACTAACCTAACACGTCCATATTTCCATCCAATTCTGCGTCTTATCTTCTTTATGCTGGTCTCGGATAAGTGAGATTGTGATTTTGCAGCAGAGTGTATTTCACCCTTAAGGCACTCTTCTCATCATTCTCTTCACTTATTTTGTCGACCAGAAGAGTTGTTTCCCTACAATGTACAAAAAAACAACAATCCTGTAAGTTACAGTGCAGTAGGCTACAAGTACAGCACATCATTGACAGTAAAAATAGTATAAAATGAGATAGATCTACACAATATATAGTTCAATTAATACTGTATGCAGCAATACAAACAATAGATATACTGTATTACATACTGTAGTTATATAAATATTCCGAAATAACTATAAAATGAGATAGATCTACACAACATATAGTTCAATTAATATGCAGCAATAAAAACAATAATAGATATACTGTATTATATAGTTATATAAATATACTTACGCGTTAGTTACCGTTGGTGTCCTCGTGCGTTGTTTGTTTTTTCCGTGTGCATGATAGCTCATGGTGGCTCATGGCACAACGAGGCCAGAAGCAGCTAACCAGCGTTGGATATCTGCAATTCGGTGTCCGCTCGTGTACATCTCCTTAATTCTCATGCTGTGATCCTTTGAAATATTTTTAACAGGCATAGCTGCGAGTAGAAAGAAATACAAGCACAAGAATGTATATTCGATGTTTAGTCGATGTGTATTCAATGTGCAGTGAATCCACAAAATGGATGGTGTATTTATTCTTTAATGACTCACATTAGAGTACGCCCACTTTTAACACCTGTACCTCGTCGCCATGCATAAAAGTTTACACACTTTGCATAGCCTCCCACTCGATGATCTGTATCTGAACTTGCCCTTGTCCAGATACTGCATTGTGCCATCTGCTTCCATGAATCAACCCCGATTCTACGGACGCAGGAAGCCACTCGCCTCTGCCGTGCCTATCACACAGAAAAAGCGAAAGGCGGCAGCCGTTTCCAAGCCAAGGCCAAAGCGACAGGCTAAAGCCAATAAAGAAAACGTTCTGCTGACACCAAAGGCTAATGGTTTTAATACACGTAAGCCTTATTATGTCAAGAAGAAATTTGGTGATGTACACTCAACGCAAAACAAATGGCAGCCAACCCATTGAACCCGCAGGCCACATCTTCATTTATGCTTCGACGACTCTGCCACCGCTCTCCCGGAAATCTACAGCCCATCGTCTCCACTACTCGTCCACGACGCTGCCGCCACTCTCCCGGAAACCCACAGCCCATCTTCGTCACAGCTCTTCAACGACGCTGCTGCTGGTGCCCCTGAAATCCACGGGTCACTTTCTCCATTACGCTTAGACGACTCTGCCGCTTCTCGCCCGGAAATCCACTGGTCGCTTTCTCCATCCCTCTTCGACGACGCTGCCGCTTCTCTCCAGGAAAACCACAGGTCACCTCCTCCATCCTTCTTCGACGATGCTGCCGCTTCTCTCCATGGAACCCCCATCTCATCCTCCATCGCACCCATCCACCCAGATTTCCACAGCACGCATTGCACAAGAACCAGCTCGTTAGACCGCATGCTGGATATCCCCGGGAACTTTACTGTGCTGGTAAAGATAGATTTGCTTTTAGAGACCTTGCTAAATATGGATCAACGGATGGAGAAGGTGGATCAACGGATGGAGAAGATAGAGACTGACATAGCGGGGATACATAATTTGGAGAGAAAGAAAACACGGATCAAGCAGTGATCCCATCAGGTGCATCAGAAATAACAGAATAGTTGCTGCATACGTAGATTCACTTTGTCAGGATATGTGACGGTATAACATCTGTGTGTATATGTAGTTATTTAGCAACTGGCCCAGCTCTGGGCACCAAATGGTTGCAAACAATCACGTTTGAAGAGATGAAAAAGCCGTGACTCGATCCTCCAAGGCTTCAATGTTGCACCGCCAACCCTCCTGTGACTGCAGCGTCGCATAGGGCGGACACATGACCGGCGGTGATCTCCTTCTGAAGCAGCAGCTATCCGGCGTGCAATCCAGCAGGGAAATGCAGGGAAACTCCTCCAGACAGTTGGAAGCAAAGGCCTGAGGGCTGAAACGCGTCAGAGGATCCATCAGCTGCACATGTCTGTCCAATAAACTTTTTTAGTCACCACCTTTGTCTACCCTTGCTTACCTTACAGCTGTGCTCCGCTTTGCTTCCGACTGTCTGGAGGAGTTTCCCGGGATACATAATTTGCTCGGTGTTCATGCCCCTGTATCCCCGACGCCGGAGCAGGAGGGTGGCATGGATGTGATGAATGGGACCTTCGACCACCTTCCAAAACCAAGCGCACCCCTTCCACCAGAAGAATTTGTGTAAATGTATGCCATTGAGGAGGAGATAACATGACAACCCTGTCAAGACCATGCCAGGAGACAACATGGCGACCAAGGCAGGAGGAAAGCTTCCTCCAAGACAACATACCCTCGCTCGCCTCCACAAGCACACCCGCTCACAAAAGAACACCCACTCCCAGAACCCAACCTATATACGCTTGCATCGATACGGTGCCCGACATCATCCTGCCCGAGCTGCCACCGGAACTCAGGGAGAAGTATAGGGTGATGAGTTCTGGTTGAACCCAGAAGTATGCCATGTTAATTTTTAAGCACCACGTGTACTGAGGGTGGGTCTACAATGTGAACTACGAAGGAAATTGCGAAAAAGTGTTCTTCCTGAAAATTTAAGAAGAGATGGATATGAGGCTGTTGACAGAGCTCTGTCGAGAGATTCAAATATGCCTCATGAACAGGCCAACTTTATCCTAGATGGCATCAAGTACATTCTTGAACACAATTATTTTTCATTTGAGGGAGTTTACTATCTTCAGAAGTGTGGCACCGCCATGGGCACGAAATTTGCACCCAGCTACGCAAACCTTCTCATGGGTGCATGGGAGGAGGACTATATTTGGTCCATTGCGGAGCTGGGTGCGGACCTGTGCCTGTGGCGGCGCTACATCGACGATATCTTCTTCATATGGAGAGGAGATGAGGAGAGTCTGATCAGATTTATCCACTATCTAAATGATAATACCCTAAATTTAAAATTCACCTGCGAATATAGTCAGGAAAGGGTTAATTTCCTCGACATAACAGTCATCATTGATGGTGGTTTGATCAGTACTCAGACTTTCTTTAAAGAGGTGGATATAAATAATTATATATCTCCCCTTAGCTGTCACCATCCCAAATGGTTAAAAAATGTACCATATGGACAACTGAGACGTATCAGAAGAAACTGTTCAAACGATAACACCTTCCGTGAACAGTCTCTTTTTCTGCAGGATAGATTTAGAGAAAAAAATTATGAAACTAAGACTATCAAAGATGCAGTGGAAAAGGTGGAATTTTTGGATAGAGAAAACCTCCTGCTTGAAAATGTAAAAACTGGGCCTAAAAAAAACTTTGATTTTACGTTCATAACAAACTATAACAGACAGTCAGACAGAATTACTAAAATAATTCGGAAATATTGGCACATCATTAAAAATGATTCAATATTAGGTGACTTAGTCCCAGACCAGCCTATGGTAATCTTTAAGAAAGCGAATAATTTAAAGGACAAACTCGCACCAAGTGCATTACCTAAGGTTAAGAATAACAGTAATAGGTGGTTGCCCCAAATTAAGGGCTTTTTTGGATGCACAACGTGCACTGCATGTAAATACAGAGCAGATGATAAATTCGGTTTTAAATCAAACATTTCGAAACAACAGTTTCATATAAAGCAACATACCACATGTAAATCTGATCATGTTATATATCTGATACAATGTCCTTGTGGGCTACAATATGTGGGTCAAACCACACGGCCCATAAGGACACGTGTTTTAGAACATGTGGGTAATATTAGAAGGGGGGTAACGACCCATTTTTTATCCCATCATTTTATTTTAAAACACAATGGCGACGCATCAGGCCTGAGGTTTACTGTCCTTGAGCATGTACTGCCCCATTGGAGAGGTGGGGATAGAAGCACAGCACTGAAAAAAAGAGAAAGCTTTTGGATTTTTATGTTGAAAACTTTAGTTCCCCAGGGCCTAAATGTGGATTTTGAATTGGGTGCCTTTTTATAAGATAATTCAATTTTAAACCTTCAATTAAAAGCCCCTCTTTTATTGACATTTGAATACATTTTAATAAATTTTAATAATTTTTATAGATTTTATAACATCTGCTCTGTATATGTGCACAGTTTCTTTTGATGTATGAGATATGAAATTCCTGTTTCCTTAATTTTCCTTAACATTCTTTTGTTTTATGTCTTTTAAGATACATCTATCGTCGTCCCTTAGTGTTAGTAATTAGTTATAGTGAGTTCT
Organism: Ascaphus truei; assembly: GCF_040206685.1. NCBI lineage: Eukaryota > Metazoa > Chordata > Amphibia > Anura > Ascaphidae > Ascaphus > Ascaphus truei. Next base: position 38,282,555 of record NC_134488.1, on the reverse strand, counting down.
AATGCTATAATGTTTTATTGATTTTTATATATAATAAAGTTGTATGTATAATTTTAATATGATTCTCCTCTTAAATATGTAAAGAGAGAATCTTTCTGCTATGGATATTTTATGTATTGTATAAAATTTTGTCCATAATGTATACCTAGACAACTGGGATAGATACCATTGCTGCCCAGATGATAGGATATTTAAATGATTAACCTTTTGGAGGAGGGGTTAACATATGTTTGAGTGGGTATAAAAAGCCTCTTAGGACAGGTCACAAACACTCCTGATGAAGACGTCATTCTAGTGCGTCGAAACGCGTTGAGTGTGACCCTGAGACTGAGTGAGAGAGAACACGGAGCCTGTGACGTCATCTCCAACCGGCCGGGATTCCGTAAGTGACGTGACGGCTGTTCGAGACACAGTCGGGTGGCGTGCAGCAGTGCAGCAGTAGCAGTGACCGGATGATCGAATGATTACCTACTCCCTATGCTGTTAATCCTTTTGGATTCTGTAAGCCTCCAATTCATTTATTTATGGATAAAAGTGTTTTGCTTATCCCTGTGTTTGTCTCTACTTAAGGTCTTAACTCCTCTTGGTGTTTATACCATTGTTGGGTGGTTATATGTGCTATAGCCTTCCCATATAGATTTCTAAGTTTGGTGTCTATATATTTGTTGGGTGGTTGTATGTGCTATAGCCTTCCCATATTTCTAAGCTTCTTAGAAACCACTTTATTGTGCTTTACAGTATCACACTATGCAGATTCTGTTTTTATTTTAAGGTACAACCGCTCCCCTGGTTTTTCTTGATCATGAAAATTTAAGAAGGACTATTGTGGAGGAATTGCGGCGCTATTTTTCAATTTCAGATCCTTAAATGATAATCGTTCGAGACTCCATTAATGGCATTTTGCGCCATACAAGGCATCGGCCCTGGAACGACAATCTGGTGGGGATCGAATTTGCGTGACTGTTCAACTGTTGTTTATTTGTTATAAATGTTTTTGTATATGTTTTGACTTTCTGTACTTTAATAAAGGAGATGTTGCATTTTTAAATTTTATGAATAAAGAATTTTTTTTAATAACACCATACGGTTGTGCTGTACATGTTTTGACTTTCTGAACTTTAATAAAGGAGATGTTGCGTGTTTTAACTTGTATTAATAAATAAATGTTTATCCTTACTGTACACAGGACCTGCACAATTCCAGTCCCAGAGGGCCGCAAACAGGCCCGGTTTTCAAGGTTATCCTTAAAACCGGGGCTGTTTGCGGCCCTCGAGGATTGGAGTTGTGCAGGCCTGACTTACTGTAAATGTTTTGACTTTCTGTACATAAATGTTTTCACTAGCAGTAAACCATACACCTGTTAATGTTTTTAATTGCTGTACACTTAAAATGTTTTTACATTGTATTTGTAAATAAATGTTTTTGTACTTACTCCACCAATAAAAGAAAATGTTGATTTGTTTTAAATTGTTCCATTGTCTCCTTTAATACTGTAACAAAATACAGTGTTTCTAGAACATACTGTACAGTACTGTCCAGGCATACTTTACTGTATACTGTAGGCATGCTCAGTATTGTACATCACAAGAGTATTAAAAAAAACATGCTGAACGGGTATAGAATACACATATGTACTGGAATACATGTAGAATAAATGCATACTTTTTATTTTTTGGGTTTATTATACAGTATATATAAAAAAAAGTATTATATATGGTCTGAAAACAACAGCATACTGTTTCAGGTTTTCTATGAAGCTCTCAGTTACAGTATTCTATCCTAATCAATAACAATGGCCACTAAACTGTAGACTCCGGTACGTGTTTTTTTTAAATCAGATTCAGCAATGTAACACGAAACGATATTATCCTTCGAAATCCCTCCATTGTTCATTTTCCGCATGAGATGACAAAGTTTTCTTTTCTGAGGAACAAAAAAAAAAAAGTAAATTTTTACTGTAATGGTCAGTCAGTTCCCTAAAGAAGTTCCCACAGTCAGTCCAACCAATAATTTTCTCGGGGGGCGTCTCCTGTTCACATGCGCATGCGCCTACAGTCGATGTGATGACACGCATATGCGTTTCAAGAAGGTTCCAATGCGCATGCGCCTAGCTTTTCACCAATTGTGTAGTATCTACTGTAGAAGCTGCTCAGCCAATGATATTGCTTACAGGAGAATCGCTTGACTTTTGAATCGCATTGATATTGATATTTCAAAAACAGAATAAAATACGGCAACATAACTCACCATAGACTTTGCCAATCAGCTGGCGCCAAGCCACTGCCAGTCCCGTATTCTTGATCATACACGTCGTTCACAGGTGACAGCGGGACTACTACACCTGTAGTCAGCTGATGAGGCTGGAAATCGCTTAGGTACATTCAAGCTTGCTCGAATCTGTGCGCGAAATCCGGCTCAGGCTGCAGGTATCCAGGCGGGGACAGACAGCCAGGGAATGCCAGTCACCAGGTTTTCACTGACAGTCGGACCGTTATTGGAAGCTGCTGCTGTCGCATTGCTTGCTAGCATCTGACGTTTCTTAGTTAGTTTTTAAACGACCTTTCTCCTTTAGCAGTCTCCATGATCATAGATACAGGAAAAACCCGATGATACACACCAAAACCCTCCAATAACATCGGGATCAATACGAAAAAAACATGGATCGCTACATAACTTTTTCCTTATTGCACGCTTCCACACATGAGCATCTGGCAAAAATTTGAAAAAATCATAGTTTTCGAAAAAATACTGATTAATTTGACCAACTGTTGCCATCTTATCATATGTTGCATTAATCGCGGCCCATATTAAATAAGCGTATGTTCTGTCGGGTTTTTGGAACACGGACTGCAGTTGTGCACTCATGGCGGGACTCTCAGGACAATAACCAGACCAGAAACTGTGCTTATCTTTTTTTAATATGAAAAGCCTAAATTGATACATTATTGTAACTTTTCCAGTCCCAAGGCCAATTTACAATGGACCACTGTGGTATTCTTTTAAACACCTGCAAGTCGAGACATTACTGAAGCGCATGCGCATTACAATTCATGAATATCTGCCATCTGGCGGATACGCGATGAATTGAAACCAATTAAATCCGAACCATTATCAATAAACACATCAACCGCGCATCAACCGCGGGTGTGAATGCAACATGAATGCGGTATAAAAGCGGTCAGAATGCAGCATGAACGTGGTGAAGTGCGGGCATTCGGAAAAAAATCCTGAAAAAATTCGGAGATGTTGGAGAATAAAAGGGTCCGTGGCTGTAAATTTGTGGAGACAGACTGACTGATATTTTTATCTACAGAAATGATTGCATTAATTATTCCACTAATACAAAAATGTATTTACTAATCGTTTTTTTAATTAACTAATAAATAAAAGTCATGCAAATGTACTTTCCATGTGCGCTTTACCCTGTCCTGATCTTCACACAGAGAGAGAGAGAACAGAGAGAGCTAGACATACTGTACAAGTAGATCGCCCATTAGAAGCCCCGTGTGGGAACGTACAAAGAAAGGAGCTACGGTGGCTTTTTTAGAACAAAGCACACCACCCCCTCCAACGTCAAAAAACAAATTTGCAGTTCTAGTAGACTCCAAAACGGAGGAAAAGAAAAAAGGGAGGAAAGGAGAAAGAGAGGAAAGAGAGGCAGAAGGAGGCCCCCAAAAGAAACACACAAAGTAAAAGGGGTTTTTAATATCAGTAAAACCAAACTGATGGACACACAACATAGTCTTATAGCTAGGGGCCTCAATTTTGCACCAACGACTAGACCAAGCGGTTTCACCGTGTTTATGGACGCGAATAAATTTATGCGACAATTAACCATAAAAAGGTTCTTCCTAAACAAGGATGCACAAACCCGAGATACTCATATCACTCCCCATTTGATAGGAGAGGAGAAGGTGGATTTTATAAACTCAAGATTAAGAGAGAAATCGAAGTTCAACCCTATAGGCAGCAAAGGGCACCATCTAGAAGTTTACCACAAACTAATCCTAGAAGATCTGGAGAAACTATCAGCTAGCAAAAAATGCCCCAGAGATAACCTTACTAAGGAGGAAAAACTGGCTCTAAGGGAACTAGCGGACAATAGGTCCATCACCATCAAGCCGGCCGACAAGGGAGGGGGCGTGGTGGTGATGGTCACAGACTACTACCTATTGGAGGCTAATAGGATATTGGGAGATGCAATCACATACCAGAAACTAACACAAGATCCCACCAAAGTTCATAAACAAGAACTAGACAAAATTTTAGAAAAAGGCAAGAATTTAGGCATCCTCAGCGATAAGGAATGGGAGTACATACACCAAGAGAAACCAATTTTACCTGTATTTTACTTCCTGCCCAAAATACACAAATGTATGGAAACCCCACCTGGTAGGCCCATAATATCAGGCATTGGGTCCCTAACACAAAAGTTGTCAGAGTACCTAGATTTCTTTTTACAGAAGTATGCAACTGCAGGAAGGTCATATCTTAAAGACACGACACAGGTTATCAATCTCCTTGCGGAAGTATACATGCATCCAACACATAGATGCCTTAAAGCCGTGGAAAGCATTATCACAAAAGACATTCTTATTCCAGTAGAACAACGCCGCTTCATCATTGATAGCATTAACTTCATTCTAACACACAATGTCTTTTGGTTCAACGGCCGCTTCTACCTTCAGGTGTGCGGCACCGCCATGGGGACCAGGTTTGCGCCCAGTTACACAAACATATTTTTGTCGGACTGGGAGGAAGGTAACATCTGGTCCAATAACCCTTTCAGCTCAAACCTGGTCTCCTGGCATAGGTATATAGACGACGTACTATTCATATGGAATGGGGAGGAGTCACAACTGATTAACTTCATACAACATATTAACCAAAATATTATTAACTTGGAGTTTACATCAGAACATAGCCAGACATATATCAATTTTCTAGATCTCACAATATACATAGAAAACTCACAAATAAAAACAAAAACATTTTTTAAACCAACTGATGCCAATAACTTTTTAATGACTAGCAGCTGCCATCACCCTAGGTGGCTTCAGAACATACCATTTGGCCAATTTAGAAGAGTGAGAATAAACTGCACAGACGACAGTATTTTTAGAGACCAAGCAAAAACATTACAAGGGAGGTTTTTAGAAAGAGGTTATAAACAGGAACTCATTAAATCAGCGGTCGATAAAACCAATGCACTTATGCGTAGTGACCTGCTGACACCGAAAGTGAAAAACAACATTAATGATTTTAAAACACCATTCATTAGTACCTACAATGCAGATGCCACTAAAATCCAACGAATTATCAAAAAACAGTGGCATGTGGTACAAACGGATCCCATCCTCAAGGACCATATTCCCGAGGTCCCAAGAGTCATTTTTAGAAAAGCACCATGTATTAAATCTCAATTGGCCCCTAGCATTTTAAAAAAAGAAGAAGAACCCAAAACTCAAAATTGGTTACCTCCACCAAAAGGCTTTTTTAGCTGTTTCAGCTGCAAAGCATGTAAACAAGTATCTAAGGAACATAGAATGGAATTTACATCTAATGTAAGCAAGGAGACTTTTAAAATAAAACAGAATTTGAACTGTCACACAGACCACATTGTATACCTGCTGTCTTGCCCACGTGGACTCCAGTATGTAGGGCGCACCACAAGATCTTTGAGGGTCCGCATACTGGAACACATGGGTAACATAAGAAGGCAGCTAATGACACACAGTGTATCCAAACACTTCAGTCAGTTCCATGAAGGGAACCCAGACCTGTTGGTTTACAAGGGGATAGAGAGAGTGGATAACCACTGGAGAGGTGGGGACAGGTTGCGCAAGCTATGCCAACGAGAAACATTTTGGATCTATAAGTTAAAGACATTAACCCATAGGGGTCTCAATATAGATATAGATCTGGGGGGCATTTATGTGACTCTCCCTTCATCCCATAAGATAACCACTATCTCAAGTTTAAGTCGGATGTACTCACTAACTATGTGTTCACTTCTATGTTTTTTCCACCATCACAGATTTATTTTTGGGTTTTGAAGACATATGTGCATCTACCAACAATCACTGGACATTGGACAATATCCATTCATGTACATATATATTTTGTATACATGGTTTCACCCCCTTATCCATTTCGATCTCTATTTTTTATTATTTTTTTATTGCTTACCTTATGCATATGATCTTACACTATCGGACAGTATCTGCACATATTGCTTGTCTCTATCAGCAGCCGCACTTCTTACCATCATGTTTTTTATCACCATGGATTTTAATCTAAAAACAATTAGGACTAAAAAACTTTGGCATATTTCTTCTTTTTTATGCCATGTTTATTTTTATTTTTATTTTTACTCCCCAATTTTTATACGCAATTTTCATACGCACTTTGTAACTTAAATACCACCATTTTATTCGGATATGGTTCCAGAAATACTGTATAGTCTGTATCAGCCCAGGTTGTTCATACAACTAACATACAGTATAACTAATTAGGCATTAGAATTCTCTATTGAGTTAAATGTAAATAACGTTGAACCACTTACTATGTAATCAACATCAACAAATGAAGCAGAAATTAAAATTGACTTTACTCTATAGAACAAGAACAAACACCTTTAAATTTCACCCCACATACAACTATTGAGTTGCTTAAATCTATGATCAGGTTAACACAGACAAACCTGTACCATATATGCAAACATTGAATTGGGTAAACATAAGTAAGCCTGCATCATTTAACATAAAGGAATCACACGGGAGAGAAGAATTTTTATTTCATATGATTTATCCTGCATAGTAGGATTCAACAAAAGTGCACCAATCCTTTAGGTTTTAATCATTTTTATTGAGGAGTAATGTTTCCTCAACCCACTTATTTTTGGGGATAACACTATTCAGACTTACGAAGGAACTCTATACAGACACACACGAGGGCAGGGTTTGCGCTGTACACATGAAGATGCGCACGCAATCGCCCACAAACTCCCCTACAAATTTTGGAAACTTTATTAGGAAGTGACAATGCAATGCGCACACCAACTCAGGATAGATGCGCACGCATCCCCAAAGATGGCGGCGCTCCGTCGTGGACTAAGTGGATCATTAACTACATCGAGATCAAGATTGGCTGCAAACTGTATAAAAACACAGTTAAACAGCCGGTCATCATCTATTGAGCCTGAGGAAGTCCTGTCCAGGACGAAACGCGTTGCTCAGCATACCACTTGGGAAATTTCCAAAGCGCATCCAGCGGGACTAGAGGTTGAGTCATAGCTCTCTATCCGGACGCGGAGTGAGAGATCCCCTATCACTAACTGCCCTAGCTCCCCCTGGTCCATTGCCTTTAGAGACCGCTGGTTTCTTCGTTTTATATTGTATTTGTAATCTTTAGTTTATGTTCTATTTTTAATAAAGTTTTAACCCCATAGACCTTTTAGTCCGTCCATTGACTCAGTTTTTAGGAGGAATTCACAAGAAACATCAGAAGGGAAAAGAAACTACTACAAGTGTGTACTCACACTGGCCCGTGTGAGTATTGAGCTATATTGCTTTTTATCCCCATCTACCCTGAGTATCAGGCTGCATCAACACCACCATTTGCCAGATGTCCACAGACACCTGACACTTTGTATTAATCCCCTGATCAGGAAACATCAAGATACCTTGATAAGAGGTCACTCACATTGGCCCGTGTGAGTGTTTTATTTACACTATTGCATTGCAACAGTTTACTGTTCTATTGCTCCATTACCCTCCCTTACACTACAGCTGCTACATATATGTATTGATCTAACCATCTTTTTATTTACACGAGGATAAATCCCCTGGAGGGAGGAACCGATCGAACTAAGGAAGCCGTAGGAACAAAGAAGAGATAAGCGACGACCGCAGACGAAAACACCGTACAAAGAAGAAAACCAATCCAAAGAAACCTTGATGGGACAGAACTTACACAAGGCCATGTAAGTTTTTATATTTATTTTATTTATTTTTCCCCACCCACATACACACAATACTGTCTGCATACCTCCAATATATGGAGTCCGTTATATAGACTGCTGCCTCAAACAGAGGTGTCTTCTACTACACTCATCATCAGTCCATATCGGACATACCACTAACTACTCCTTTTTTTTCCTAAAACTGTGCTCCCCCATCCTCTTTTTGTATCACCTGATCTTCACATTACATAGCTAGAAACCAAGGGGGTATAAAGATGTGTTTTCCAAATTAAATGGAAGAGTGCCATGCGTAAAAAATGCATTTGCTTACCTGTAGTAATTAGCAACATATAAAAAGTATGTGTGTTTGGCAGCACTCCACAAAATGAAAATTTAGCGAAAATGGACTGATACTGTGGTGCAAGGGAACAGGGAGGAACCTCAGACCTCACAAGAAAGTCACCAATATATACAAAGGTTCCTAGCACACAATCTAAAGGAGAATCAGACAAATGTCAATTTGATAATAAAGAATGTATTGAAATTAGATGTAATATAAAACTTACCCTAATACAGGCCTGGAGAGTACATCTCATGGAGCAGAACAGAACAATATACAACAAATTGAGGGAGAGGAGGGGTGGAGGAGAAACGAAGTGAGTGAAAAAAACACAAATAAAAAATGGGAGGGGGACAAACTACATACAACACACTTAAACGATAAGGTGATAAAATATAAGGGGGGCAACGTTTTGGGGCCTAAATCACTCCTTCTTCATGTCCGTTCCCACAGACTATTGTACCTGAATTAATGAATATGGACCTATTGCACCTGAATTAGACAATGAATATCTGCAAAATGTATCTGGTGACTTAAACGCACCTAAACAAAACACCTGTTTATACAGAGTTAGGAAATTAGATAATCCTGTGTATTAGAGAACCAGAGTAATGACCACATATCAATTAAAGCAATTAAAATGAACATTCATTTTATAAACAGGTGCTGTGTTTAGGTGCGTTTGAGTCACTAGATACATTTTTGCAGATATTCATTGTCTAATTCAGGTGCAATAGGTCCATATTGTCGTATTCGGGTATAATAGGTCTATGTAGTGAGCATACATACACACGACTTCTCCATTTTGGCTTTATTTTTGTTAAATAAATAAGGACACAGTGTAATATGTCATGTGTTGTTGTTCATCTGAGGTTGTATTTACCTAATTTTAAGACCTGCTAAGGAAGAGATGATTGTTATTATGTCCTGATATGTAAAACCATAGAATTCAAAGAGGGTGTACTTTCTTTTTCACATGACTGTAGGACTCAGGCCCCTGTCTCAGCGTCAGACTCTATAGTCTGAGGTAAATGTAGAGGGGTAACAATATCATCTGTATATGTGCAAATCTGACAGACTCCATCTCTATCTCCACCCATAGCGTAATTTTCTGCTTTTTGAGAGAAATTGCTGCTCTTACCACACAACGCATCAAACTAGTTTTTGTACATTGCCGCACCAAGACACATGAATTAGTTATGTTTCTATATGTCACTGTTACTTACAGTACAGGCGCAATATACAGGTAAGTCTTTTTTTCCACCAGTTCATATCCTTGTTTCAAGAAAACAAGCTAGACCTCTTAGGCAGCAACTGGACTTCATTTGCACTGGACATATTATTTGTGCACGTTAATTTGCACATGACTGATTCTTCACACACATTGATATCATTCACACAATCATTTAACTAAAGCTTATTCACTAACATTCACCCATCCTACCCAGAATACTAAAAAAATATTTCAGATGGTACCAATCCAAGTACCCAAAAGTTAATTCAAATCTCTCCAATATACAAATAGTACATTTAAATAGACATGTAAAAAAAAAAACAGAATAAGAATTAACACACTACACAAACATAGAAAACAGGGAGGACTGGGGTTACCTAACTATTATCCAGACAAGCAAGTTGACTCTATATTTCACTGGCAATGTGGATCAGAAAACAAACTATAGGTAAATATGGAGGAAACATACTGTACAAATATGAAGATGGCCGAGGTACCATGGCTAAGTAAAACCCACAGACCAAGGCATCTATATGAACACCCTATTATAGGACACCTCTCACAGTATGGGATGAGGTATCTGCAAAAATACAGATAACAACATTACCGGCCTAATTATCGCCTATTTGTGGTAATCTGGAGTTTGTACCTGGACACTGAATGCATAAGTGGGAGGTTGCAGGCATAAGCATTTTTACAGATCTGATGTTTGTAGACAGCTGTGAAAGGCGTGAATAAAGAAACCACATCGGAGGATTATTGCAGAATAACAAATTTGTTTATTTAGTGTACGTGTGCACACATAGAAGGAAGTTTCAAAATAAAACTTCCCCAATGACATACTGGCCTACAGGCCATATTTATACCCAAAATACTAAGCCCACGCCTCCTCTATGAGGTTGCATGTGCGTCATTACATAAGCGTATAAGATAAACAAAATATGAATATGAGCACATTGAGTTAATAGCATAACTATGAGATTCATACTAAAAATGAACTGATAAAGCAAAAGGGGAAACTGGGGCGCTCCCTACTTTGTATGGCGTATATAAATGTAATGCCTGTGGACTTGTATCAAACCAAAAAGAGAAAAAAGGGGAGTGTATACTAGCCCTTGTTGTTTTCCTGCGGCTGGACCAATATTTAATTTGAATTTAGTATCTGTTAACATAGTGTGAGTATGAATGAATGATATATTTAGTGTTTTAATCCTACACTGTATGACCACTTTATAGTATTTAAGTTTAGCTTAATATACAGTATTATACACACGTTAGAATGAAAGGCTGTTAGAAGCCAGAGAAGATCCAGGAGTAATGCTTCATAAGGGCAGACATCGTTATCATACATAGGTATGGATTCACGGTTCTTTTAAGTTTATACTCCATCAAATGCCACTATGTGTAGATGTAGATATAAATGATCAATTCTGTGTGTATATATATGATCAGTACACAGTGCGGTCGAGAGAGTTATTGATACACAGCTGTTACACAGCATATCTATCGCATCCCACTAATCAATATGTGGACAAAGATTAGTCATTTTGTATGTGCTTAGTCCATAGGAGGTATTGCCAAACCACTTAAGGGCACAATTTATTAAGACAATTGACTCGTCAGAGTACATTTTGTACCAACATTTTTTCGTCCGTTTTATATGTCACTGCATAAAAGACATTATAACACACACGACAATTGGAGATTTTATTACATTTGTTGCAACAGGCACAGCCAATTAGTACAATATAGTAGATAATTGACTTGCCTATATAGAGAGAGGACAATGAGCACCCGGCAGGAACCTGACGAAGCATCACTGTGAAACAGGTAGTTCCCTGCCGGAGCTCATTGTTTGAGGGACCCAGCCAGCCTCCGGACTTCCGGAAAGATCCTCCCTTCTGGTCCCGCTGTCGGATGCGCTAGTGGGAGCTCAACAGGAAGGAAAAGGGTCCACCGGACAGACTCAAGGCTGACATTGGGCTGTTTGTGCATTGTGTGTGAGTGTTACATAGTTTTTATACTTCTTGCTGTAATAAACCTTTTTTTGCTACTAATCCAGGCTTTGCCCATTTCTTGGTATTTGGGCACGTGGGAGAGGAGCCATTCACGCATTGCCTCCATTGGGAGCATTGGAAAGGAATACAAGACTGATTCCCTACAGATTGCAAACACCATTCACTGAGGGAAGGGGCTCACACAAGGCCGTGTGAGTTTTTTCTCCTCCAATTATCCCTCCATTTAGAGGATATATGTAACATCCCATCCATTCTTCTCTGAGGGAGTAGTCTCACATTAGGCCGTGTGAGTCATTGAAACTAATGTTTATTGTTTCTATTTTTTTATATATTTTTATATATATCACAATTTAGACAGGATTAAGGGATAGTATCCCTATAAACGGGTCTCAGCTAACTCAGGGTGGAGTATATATATAATGATAATGATAACCTCTGTGATCAAGGTATAGGAGCAAATATAAGTGCTGGGGAAACTCTAATAAACCATATGTAATGGTACATGAAATGGTATATGTGTACTAATGACGCTGTGTGGCTAGCTCAGGTCTCCATATATACCATAAAGTTCCCAAACAAGCCCCAACAGAACCAAAAAGTACATACCAGAAATGATCTTTGTTTCAGTGAGAATCCTCTTTTGCAGCACAGCTCTTTCCTTGTAGTGGGTGCTTCACGTCCATAGAAGTACACAGAAGAATAGTCCCAAGGGGGGCACAGGCAGAGCACTGCCAAACCAGAGAGGGAGAAAGGGGGCTGCATCCAGTGGTATTTAAAATGTATTTTATTGAGTGGTCAAAAAAAGAACATATTCACTTTTACGCGTTTCAGGAATTGCGTCCCTTTCTCGTCAAAAAATTTTGGAGAAAGGGACGCAATTCCCGAAACGTGTAAAAGTGAATATGTTCTTTTTTTGACCACTCAATAAAATACATTTTTAATACCACAGGATGCAGCCCCCTTTCTCCCTCTCTGGTTTGGCAGTGCTCCGCCTGTGCCCCCCTTGGGACTATTATTCTGTATATCACAATTTATTTATAACATCATCCGCCCATTACCCCTCCCTTCCATTACCCTCCCTCCCCCTTTTTCCACACCTCCTTCCCCTTTCGCTCTAAGACTAATTTTGTCTATTTAATACATGCATTGATTTTGTATATTTCACTCTCTTTCATTTTCTGAGTTCAACACCTTGCGCTGACCACCACACCACCTCTAAAAATGAACTGACTAAGTATAATTCCTTATACAGGCCGGTGACCTTTTCTCTATATACGAGATTTCTGAGAAAGGGTGTATATGACCATGGGAACCTCCCCCGGAATGCAAAATGTGCTTGTTATCTATATTTTATTTTCATAACAGTGGTGCCTTTCTCCCATCTCCAAGGTCTTGTGGTTAGCTGAAAAGCTTATTATCACTTAAAACTAAGGAGCAGAAAGAAGAAAAAAAAAGTGTGTCTTTAAACTAAACTTCCATTCCAACTTTCATACAGACAATAGACAAAATGGATGACAATATCAGGCATCTAAGGCATGCTGACTTAAAATGGCTGCTCAGATCCCAGTGCTGTTTATGTCAGACCTCCCCCCCCTTAATGTACTTTTTCTCAACTTCGTCACAGCCTTAAGCCTTTTCAATATTTTATGGATATATTTCACTTCCCGCAGTATCTTCCTTCTTCGTGATGGAGTATGAAGTGTCTGTGCATATTCATTCTGCCTTGTAGTTTTTGGCTGGTTTTCACAATGTAGCATCATTGGTCACCTTGCTCACCAGTGGGACATCATTTCTCACAACCAGATAATTCCATAAATGATTTAAAAATCAAAATCCTCCATGGAATGTTCAAACACACCCAAGAAAGGAAAATATTTGAGTTCAGAATGATAAGACTCATTGACACCAAATCAAGTGGACTTAATGCAGACATGGGGTTTCTCACACACTATCATAATTAGTTGTAATGGTCCTCCCAGCTATTGTGCCATCCTACACCTCCCCCCCCCCCAGCATCCTCTTCCCCCTCTATGCTGCTGTGGATGTACAGCCCCGTCCCTTCCCCAATTCTCACTTTTCTTATCTCTGTTTTAACACCCCTCCAGTGCCTCTCTGTTCTTTATTCTTCCTTTTTTTCCTTCCAATCCCTTTCTAAGTCACAGAAACCTTTGTAGATCGGTATTGCTGACCTGAGGAAGAGAGGAAAGCTCTGGAAAGCTTGTCCTATGACATAAATTGTTAGTCCAAATAAAAAAAGTATCACCTTATACTGAAGAACTCATTACATCTATATCTATATACGCACACATACACACACACATACACACACACACACACACACACACACACACACACACACACACACACACACACACACACACACACACACACACACACACACACACACACACACACACACACACACACTCATATTGTTTAACAGATGGGAGATAAACAGATACAAGCTGAATTTGTACTTGCATGGGACAAGGAACTAAATATTGAAATCCCAGAGAAAGAGTGGGATCAAATATGGACAAATGCTGCATCTTCTTCGATATCAACAAATAAACTGGAGACCACATATAAAATGTATGTATGTATGTATGTATGTATGTTTTTATTTATATAGCGCCATTATATACATAGCGCTTCACAGCAGTAATACACATGACAATCATATAAATAACAAATAATATAAATAACACATAAATGGGAGAAGTGCTTTAGACATAAAAGTAACATTTAGGAAAATGAGTACCTGCTCTGAAGAGCTTACAATCTAATTGCTAGCTAGGAAGACCGTACAGAGACAGTAAGAGGACATTCTGGTTAGTGCACCTGCAGGAGGCCAAGATTTATGTATGAGGTGTAAAGTATCTGTATCGTATAAAATACTATACAGCGTGTACAACACACCCACAAGGTTAAATATGAGCTACTATGCAGTTTTTGCCCTATGCTGGAGGGGATGTGGCTAGAGACACAATACTCTGTGTATGTTGGAATACCCTGCTGATTAGGGTTTTCTGGACAAAAGTCCATAGAACAATCAGTAAGCTTATACTCTAGCATGACAATTCCCCAAGACCCAAGCCTAGTTAACAGAGAAGGAATCAATGGATACAGGCTGAGGAAGTCCCTGGTTTTACACTTGCTGAAGGCAGCCTGGTGTTCCATAGCAGATAAGTGGAAACAGGCCAGTGCACCAACTGCAGAGTACTGGGAATATAGAGTATGAGAAGTGGCTGAAATGGAAAGAATCCCACATATAATGAGAGACTCCTCAGAAAAATGTAAAGAGGTTTGGAATCTATGGTTCTCACTGTTGGAAAGTAGGCAGTTACCAACACTTGCATGAGGTAGAGGATAAGAACACAGTGGATGTCACATGAGATAGGATAGAGACTAGGGAAAGATTCTGAGCTGACAGACATAACTGCACACTTTTAGGATTGGTTTAATAGTTATTTACGCAATATGATTCACATTTTATTGTTTCACGGTATCACCCTACATTTTGCTTTCTGTATATTTGTAGATGAATAAACATTAAAAACAGGAATGGGCAAAGGGGAATATTTGGAAACAGGGAAAACAGATTCCATCAGAATTTTACATAAGGAATGTAAAGACCCTCTTGTGCCACGTTCATATTGTCCCACATCCTTATTTAATCGGGATGTAAACATTCTCAAAAATTCTGGCAGAGAGGCTGGCCGCAGTATTACCAGGTCTAAACCATAAAGATCAGATAGGGTTTGTAAAGGGTAGATCTTCAGTGAAGAACATAAAAAAGTATATGGAGCCCTTTATTGGAGCAAATCAAATAAACAAGATAATAGGAACAGTGTAATTATTTTGGTAGATACAGAAAAAGCCTTTGATAATGTTACATGGAAATGTATATTTGATATACTTCAAAGAATGGGAATATTGGGCAAGTTTCTTAACATGATTAGAACTATGTATGAGGGCCCATGGCAGCAGGAATACTCTCCCAGGAATTCAATTTATTCAGATGAACATTCAACATAGCAATGGAACCATTGGCTATGTTCCTTAGGAACATAGCAGACTTTAAAGGCATTGAAATAGGAAAAAAAGATGTGAAGTTGGCTCTTTTTGCGTATGACCTTCTGATGTTTGTCTCTAATCCGGAAACCGAAGTTAAAAAAATATATGACACTTAAAGAATATGGAAAATGTATGCGGTTTATAGTTAATTCCTCCAAAACTGAGATTCTAGTGCTGTCTCGCAACAATAATTTTAGGTGGAAGGAAGACCTCCTTTTTAAAAAGACAAGACAGCCAGTCAAATACTTGGGGGTTAATATAGATCCCGACCTAGAAAAATTGTATGCAAGCAATTTAAAATAAATCTTAACCAAAGTGATTAATCTCACACTTTAATCTGGTCTGTAACTGTTTCATACGCTCATAATATATATTTTCTTTAACTGTGCATGCAATGTCTTGTATATAATGTATACCTTGTTCATTTATGTAACTGTATTTGTAACCATGTATTATTTTGTTTTACTCTGTGCCCAGGACATACTTGAAAACGAGAGGTAACTCTCAATGTATTACTTCCTGGTAAAATATTTTTATAAAAAAAAAAAAAAAAAAACATTAAAGAGCTTGAAAGCTGCCAAGGCCTCCCATTGAATTAATGAGTAGATGTCAACTCGTTAAGATGATCAGCTTCACTAGGATTATATACCATTGCAGATGCTGCCTATCCAGGTTCGCCATGAAGACATAAAAATGATTAATAGTGCAATCAATAAGTGTAATGGAAGAAAGGCAGAAATAGAATTGCAATGTCAAAACTATGAGTTTACCTGACATTAGAAAGTACAATTTGGCATGTATAGCCAGGTATCTGGGAGACTGGCTACTGGACAAAGACATATATTCCTGTACAGAACTTGAAGAACAAATTGTGCTTACAATGACACTGAAAGAGATCCTTCACACGACTTGGGGGAAAATACCTTTAGTAATTAGAGGGAATCCACTGATAAAAGATACATGGCCATGTGGTAGACACTGAGAAAAAAGTGTGGATCGTCCTGCAAAATATCCAAATTTCTGTGCATACAAGGTAATGCAATTTTAACCAGGTCGATCTCAAAATATGTTTAAGACGTGGATAACCAGGGGAATTAAAAATATATGCCAACTGGTAGATACAGGGTTAAAAAGGAATTCCCACATTCTCACTACTTCCTCTACATGCAGACCATTCATTACTGTTTGAGCCTATAGAACTATAGGAAAGAGATATTAGAAAACAACATGTTTGATTGCTACTTTAGGACTGAAAATAATATTACATATTCAATCTCTGAATTATATGATTGGATCCGAGATAAAACCATGGCCAGCAATTGCAAAAAGTAGCAGCCAAGTGGAACAAGGACTTCCCAGAAATAACAGACATTGACTCTTTCCTGGTAGGATTGGGTAGAACCAGGAAATAATAATATCAGAGAAATGGAGGGAATTACAATTTAAATTACTACATAGAGCATATTATCACTCTCAATTCTACTGCTCACTTTTAAAGCTTTACATTCTTCTGCCCCTCATTACATCTCAGCCCTAATTTCTCGCTATGCACCATCACGACTCTTGCGTTCTTCTCAAGGATGTCTTCTTTCTACCCCCTTTGTATCTAAAGCTCTCTCCCGCCTTAAACCTTTCTCACTTTCTGCCCCACACCTCTGGAATGCCCTTCCCCTCAATACCCGACTAGCCCCCTCGCTATCCACCTTTAAGACCCACCTTAAGACACATCTGCTTAAAGAAGCATATGAGTAGCACTGGATAATCATGGACACATGACACAAAGCTTGGCCCCCTGCAGACGTACTTACTAGTATTCCCTCCTACTGTCTCTGTACGTTCTCCCTACCTACCAATTAGATTGTAAGCTCCTCGGAGCAGGGACTCCTTCCTTAATGTTACTTTTACAGTATGTCTGAAGCACTTATTCCCATGATCTGTTATTTATATTTGTTATTTATATGACATGTATTACTACTGTGAAGCGCTATGTACATTTTATGGCGCTATACAAATAAAGACATACATACATACATACATATTATGCGTTTGATATCTAATATAAAACGATAGAAAAGGATAAAAATAAATGCCCGAAATGTCTGCTTATTAAAGCGGATCTAAAACGCTGCCTATGGGAATGCCCCTGTATATCTGATTTTTGGGACCAGGTTCTAATATATATACATGACATGACAAAAGTGGTAACTGTGAAGGAATCTCTTTGGTTTTATTTGGGAACATGGAGGGGTGGAAAGAAGTTAATGGGGACTCAGGAATCCCAAGGATTGCTGATATTATACTCCTGGCAGCTAGAAATTCTATAAATGGTGCAATGGGTGAAGTATGGCCCTCCAAACTTGGAAACGGTTAGAACATATCTCACTCAGCTAATGACCTCAGATAAAATGGAAATGGAGACCAATAAGGAACAAAAAACAGAAAATTGTTTTATAAAATGGGAACCCTTTATTGACGCCCTACCACAGAGTGAAAAAAACAAATATATCAGGCTTTCCCGCACATACATCCTGTAATCTCTTGCGGCAATTTGCACAAGGGCATAGATGAGGTAAAGAGAGGGAGAAAATAACAGGTTAAACGGGTATCAAGACAGGAGAACAGTATATCCAAACCTAACATCTGTAATATGTGTCTGACTAAAGAACAGAAAAGCTGGCGCCTCCAAAAAGAAAATAATAAAACTGACCAAATAGAGTCCAAAGGTATATGGAATGGAGTCCCGAGGGGAATCTTCAGTGAAGTCTCATATACAGACAAACAAACATAAAAAACAAAAACAAGAGAGACAAAAGAAAAAGATCATAGTGCAACTAAACAAAACCAATATAGCAAACAAATACTGAAAAGATTGGCAAAGAGTTAATCACAAATGTAATGCAATTAAATATTAATAAAACAACAAACACATGAATGTAGGGCTAAAGACACTTATTAAGTTGAATCATCCGGTATGAGTAAAATTAAAATCCTACTTACAGCAAAGCTGAAGAATAAAAACCCATATTCTTCAGCTTTGCTGTAAGTAGGGTTTTAATTTTACTCCTACCGGATGATTCAACTTAATATTTGTTTGTTATATTGGTTTTGTTAAGTTGCACTATGATCTTTTTCTTTTGTCTCTCTTGTTTTTGTTTTTTATGTTTGTTTGTCTGTATATGAGACTTCACTGAAGATTCCCCTCGGGACTCCATTCCATATACCTTTGGACTCTATTTGGTCAGTTTTATTATTTTCTTTTTGGTGGAGCCGGCTTTCCTGTTTTTTACTGCTTGTATTCGTTTGTGTACACCTTTTTGCCTAGGCAGCCCCCTTTTTAAGTTTAAAGTGTACTTATTGTATGTGTGTCACTCATAGTGTCATCCATTTTCATTCACTGCATTAGCACTGTTTTCACTGCTCTTCCCTTTTATGTGTCTGACTAAAGTTGTTTTGTACATTCTGTGAGTTAATTATTTAATTTAAAAATTGTGTATTTTTGTATTGTTGAGTTAAGTTTGAGCATCCGATTTATACTTTTTACTTATATATATTTTTTCTTTTAAGTATAATTTAAACATGGAAAATTGTAAAGATGTGTTGAAATCTGTCATGTTTACCAGCAATGTTGGAAAATCAATAAAAAGAACAATGAGAAAAAAAAGTCTAATGGAGAATTGATGTACGGAAATAAAGGGTAACAAATAAGATGGAATGGAATGGAATGTATGGATGGAATGTAGATGTATGTAATTTATATTTTTTTCAGCACAGCCATATGAAAATGTTTCTCTAAACATGTGAAGATAAAGAGTTTAAAAAAACCTCACAAGAAATCACCAATAATTGTAAATTATTGCTCCAGAATATGGCATATATGGCAGAATACTGCTTAGTACTATGACTCTTGGTTTCAATAAGCAATATCTTATAGGTTTTTTTTCAGAGAAATAACCTATATTTACTTTTAGACTTGTTTTGTTTGCAATGGTTCTTAACTTATTGCAATATTCTAGTTTCATTGAAACGAAATATTCCACCTCTTTGATCAAGAATATTTTTCATACATTATAGTTTGGGGACCTCGAAAACAATTGTGGTTTATTGACTTGTGCAAAACTTCCATATCTGGCAGAGAATGGTTTGCATGCTTTATCTCTAAAGATAATCATGATAACATCCACTCTTAGGTCATCTGTATAGTGTTTACTAAGGATGCACATAGAAACTGACAGTAGTATGGTAGCTATGTGGTTTAAGCAGTTGCCTGAGGTCTGTGTAGTCCCCGTACTGTACGTTTAGAATAAACACTTTTTCCTAGAATGGACATTTCTTTCATTTCATGTATATTCTTCCAACGTACTGTATGGGTTTAGTATGTACTGAGGACCACATCCTAAGTATACAAAATGCTGAGGTTGAACTCTGAGGACGTATGGTTTTCCAAACAAAACTATTATGCAACTACTTGGATCCATAGGAACGGGAAAAAGGCAAGGACATAAGATAATGTACTAGGAAATGTTTTATTTTTATAATAAGCTCTTAGCAGTAAAATGGTATGTTCTTATTATAAGGAAAATGTAAGTGTCCAACAGAACATGAGACAAAATAAACAAAGCAGTTTCCCCAACAATTCCTCAGCCCTTGTAAGCACTTATGCAAACATTTGTTATTTTAATGAATATTCCAATTTATTTTATATTTCAAGCAAACACATAAGTGTCCTTACATATAGCTAATGATTTTGTCATTTAATTGTTATTTTGCATTGACAGAAGAAAGAAATTAAAGAGGCATTTATTGATTATATTTTCAACATTTCGAAAGATCAAGCTGGACATTGTAAAACCTCCCTCTCCTTGCGCGCTATAACATACACAAGGTGGTCATAATCTAACATATCACAGCCCTTTTTGCTGGGTAGCACATCCATATTCTCAATTATGTACCCTGCATCCCTGAGAGCCTCTCTTAAAAATGTCTCATCATATGGCAATATAAAGAACTTGTGCTCACCAATCGTATAATATGTCATATTAAATGCCCCAAAGAGTAACAGGTGACCCCCAATATTCAGTAGTGATGTCAATTTTCTCAGGTTGCTCCGGTAAGCTTCCTTGTCTCTGCTAATAACATGTAGCACCCAAAGGCTGAGCACACAGTCCACTTGTGGCAAGACGACAGGGTCTAGAGGATTGTCTTTAGAAACATCCCATTTTACAACCTGTTTGACGGCTCTTCTTACTTTGTCTTCCTTTACCTGCCAATCCTCTCTGAAATGAAACACAACATACTATTATTAGTGTCTGAATACATACATATACAGTATACGGTATAGGTGAAAGTAAAATGACTGACAATAGAGATGAGCTAAATATGTTACACAAAGTCATACAATGCACATGGAAGCCCTTTCACAATGGAAGTATTTTCAGTGTAAGGAAATGTGGACCTTTATCTCATTACTAGCTGAAGCATGTGCTATTTGTATCAGCAGATCTCAGCCATACATGTCCCCCATTATTCCTTTATATGGATCACCTTAACTCCCATAATTCCCATGACATGGACATTGCAGCTTTCTGTAGGAATAACCTGTGTTACTTTAGATCAAGAATGAAAGTGTAAATCATTGGAGTCACTCACAGACTGCTGGTTTTGCAGCAAGTTTAGCATTACAGGGACTATTCCAAGATCATCAAAATAGGGACAAAACCAGTGCAAAAACTGCACCAAATTTGTCATAGAAGAAATCCCATTGATAATGTAATTGCAGTTAATTCTCCACTTCCCAAAGCCTAGTGACTTTGATAAATTACCCTTTTTTATCTCTGATGCCATATTTCCCACAAAAGGGCACTCAATAACTATAACCCTTGACTACAGTGAAAACTGCCTAAATTGCCAGATAATTTTGTTTCTCTACTCATTAGTTTTTTTGTTGTTTTGCTATTTATTTTCAGCAGCAAAACCTCAAAGACCAATTTAAACAGCAGAGAAACCCAGGCATTTTCTTTTGTTTTACACTTTAATTCATTGGTTAATGCTATATAAAGACTGAGACATATAATAGGCTGGATTTATAAGAAGCCAAATGCAAATCTCCGTTGCTCAGAGATCGGTGCCGTCCGTAAATACATTGGTGTCCATAATGACTGAATAGCACCGGTTCTTTCCTCAGTGCTTTACATATTGAGCAAAGAGACATTGGCCCAATAGCAACCAGTAAAGATTAACACTGTAGGGTCTCCCATTAAAAGGTTGGACCCGGCAGCTCTGTCGTGATCACCTCCACCCCCAACGCCACAGACTTTTAATTATTCGGAAACTTGGAAATATGTTACCTGTTGCCTTCTAGGTCACAAAGAGCCTTTGCTGCATATGACCACTCAGCAGCTCCTGGATCCTTTTTAAGCCATTTCTCAAATTCCTGGATGCTGGGGTCACTAAACTCTATCACAATAATCTCTTTGAAGATATCACTGGCTGATAAGAGATGGTAAACTGTTGGGCCCACAGAGATATCAATCAATGTGTCTCCTCTCACACGCCCTGCACCAAAGTTAAAAAAGAATAAATTGCACTTTCATTATATATATATATTTTTTTTAAATCATATTATCCCAATACAATAAGGAAAACATTTCACATGTCCATGCATTTCTTACAGGCAGGCAATATACTCATATTTTGATCTAAATGTTACATTATCTCAATTACATTTTATCTCACTGAAAGCCTTCATTTGTTACATTGCTGTCTGCGTTATGTGACTCTAATCCCGGAAGGATGAAGAACAAAGAAAATAACCCATTCAGGGACTGCATACATTTTTGCCTATAAAGGGGTCCACAGATGTAGCCAGACTTACGGTCTCTGGAGCCGCGGCTGAAAAGGCAAAAATCTGCGGTTCCAGGGACAGCGTCTGCCGTGGCCGTGCTGTGGGGTTTCCTTGCTTCCAGATTGGACTTCCCTTAGCGATATAGAATCGTAACAAATCCATATGTCTTGGTGCGACAATGTATAAAACCCATTTTGATGCATGTGGTATCATCTGTGGCAACTATTTTCACTAAGTAGAAAATGACGCTATGGGTGGAATTAGAGGCGGAGTTTGAAGTTTGTCAGATTCACACATTTACAGATGATTTGTATCTGATAATTGCAAACATGCAACACATTTGTGTGCCAAAAATGAGTCAGAGTTCTCTGTTAACTTTTTCTTAAAGACAAATACAATTAAGACAATGCAATTCTTAATGCAATCATGATGCACAGCATACACAAAATAAACAAACAAACATGCGCCATATGTAAGAATCGTTATGTTAGAACATAGATTGCTAATTACTACAGGTAAGTGAAGGCATTTTTGATGCACTGCATTCTTTCCTTTCATTTGCAAAACACGACTTTTTACCCACTTGGTATCTAACCATGTAATGGGAAGATCAGGACAAGAGGAAGCCTGCACATAAAGAGTTCATTGACATGACTTTTATGCATTAATTAATTAATTACAAAATGATTAGTAAATTCATTTTTGTATTAGCGGAATAATTCATACAAACATTTTTTGTACAGAAAATATCTGCTGTCTCCACAAATTCATTCTATGTCAACAATAAATATACAAACCTGCAGAGAAAGTTTCATGTAATTGTTTCAAAGGATAATCCACGAGTTCTTCTATCAAGTGATATTTGTCATCACAGAAATACGTCTCTACAAGTACTTTTGGATCAAGTTCTTCATCATGGTAATCTTTGTGGAGACTGGAATCCATTGCAAGTCTTTGGTGCAAGATTTGTGGTGCCTCTCATGTGATGTTGGATGTCTTTTATGTCCTTCAAAAAACAAATATGACATCTCACAAGCCATCAGAACAAACATGAAGATGGGGTGATACTTAACTATATTTGGTCATAAGCTATTTCACATATTGACACTGCTAATATTGTCCAATATGCTATTTGTTTTTCACCTAGTTTTTGTCTTTCTATTAGTTGAGAAGCGACACGCCATCATATCCCCAGGGTTTTCTTATAATGTTTTATAGTTTACTTAAAAGAAAAATAAACAACTTTTTTTCAGTGTCAGCAAAACAAAGCTATTTAAATATCAGAAAAGTCAGAAATAGAGATTGGCGGTCTGGTCCGAATGCATTTCTCGAATTTTCTCTGATTGTTTAGAACAAATCCAAATTCCCCCAGAGAAATTCGATTGCGGGTTGGGTACTAAAAAATCCAAAATTGGATACTATCCGGACTGATTTTGAGAGAGGAGATAATGGTATATTGGTTTCAGACCCAATGGAAGTGGAAGCATTCTGCTTTTTTTTCTTTCAGTGACAATCCGACAAGCGTTTTTCCAATGCATGGGTGGTTTGTTAAATATATATATATATATTGTATGTGAACTCAGTATGTGTCTGTCAGATGGCTCAGTGAATATTACAAATATTCGCCCTTTCCTCTGTTGCTCGACTGCTAAAACTCTGACTCAGGCCCTCATTCTCTCCCGTCTCGACTACTGTAGCCTCATGCTATCCGGCCTTCCTGCCTCTCACCTGTCTCCCCTAAAATCTATCCTAAACGGTGCTGCCAGAATCACTCTACTCTTTCCTAAATCTGTCTCAGCGTCTCCCCTGCTGAAATCGATCTCCTGACTTCATATCAAATCCCGTATCACACATGCAATTCTCCTCCTCACTTTTAAAGCTTTACACTCTTCTGCTCCTCCTTAAATCTCATCCCTAATTTCTCGCAATGCACCATCCCGACTCGTGTTCTGCTCAAGGATGTCTTCACTCTACCCCCTTTGTATCTAAAACCCTCTCCCGCCTTAAAGCTGCAGTTCAGTCTTTTTTTTTTTATTTAATAGTTTCATAACTTCAATAGTTTCATGTGGGCAATCTCTAATTACCTAAAGAACTGCATAGCTGCCGGTCAATTCGTTCTCCGTCTATTGATCGGCAAAGTTTGGCGACATCTTTAAATATGGGGAATGTAAATCGTTGCTATAGGAACAAGCATGCTTGTTAAAATAGAATACAAGAAAATTGGTCTTTCAAAGTTGTTGTTTTTAAAACAGAAAATGTTAAAAATATTTTTTCTTACTACAGAACTGATTTATTAAAAAAAACACACATGCAGGATATTGCCTGAACTGCAGCTTTAAACCTTTCTCACTGACTGCCCCACACCTCTGGAATGCCCTTCCTCTCAATAACCGACTAGCACCCTCTCTATCCACCTTTAAGACCCACCTTAAGACACACTTGCTTAAAGAAGCATATGAGTAGCACTGTAGATATTATTAGACACATCATACATAAAGCTTGGCCCCCTGCAGAAGCACTTACCAAAATGCCCTCCTAATGTCTCTGTACGTTCCTCCTACAGTACATATCAATTAGATTGTAAGCTCATCAGAGCAGGGACTCCTCTTCCTAAATGTTACGTTTGTCTGAAGCACTTATTCCCAAGACCTGTTATTTAAATTATATTATTTGTTATGTTTATGATTACCACGTGTATTACTACTGTGAAACGCTATGTACATTAATGGCGCTATACAAATAAAGACATACAATACAATATCTTAGTCTCTGTTCTGTTACAGTGTAGCCAGATCTGTGCATAGTATCTGTCATGTAATGCTAAATGAGTGCATATACCTGAATTCCTTTATAAGCAGACCACTTCCACTTCATTACCGGCAGTTTAATGTTCTATGTAGAGCACAGCTGAGATACCAATGAGATTCGCTAATTTATTTAATTTATTTATTAATAAAATATTTTACCAGGAAGTAAGAACAGACGACAGAGAAGCCCAATGCAACATCCAACATGACACAAATACACAGTGAAATACTTATATACTCTCTTGAAAAAGGGTCATTTAGTTTAACCCTTTGGCCAAAGCATTGTAAGCTTGCGAGCCACGACAAGGCAGACCCTGTTCGCCAGTCCTAACACTACCAGATAAAATACTAATATACCTCTATTAGGATTAAAATTCTAATTTACCTCTATAAGGAAGGGAGATAGATCACATTGGATCTATATTCAGTAGAATGAAAAGACCTATAGCTTGGAAAGTGGGGAGGGGCAGGCTTAAAACCTGGGAAGGAGGAGCCACTAACCTCCAACTGCTGAAACAGCTGAGAATAGGTTAACAAAACACAAAACCCAAGCAAGCTCTTTTTGGGAACCCCTGAGCCCCCACAAAATATATATCTATATATATAAATCTGAAAGTGTTGTTTGTGAGCCCCTGTAGACAATTTGATTGGTCCGTCGGTACGCCCTCCCTCCCACGGCTCTCATTGGCCGGTGTGTCTCGCCCCCAATGTGTCCTGCCACCTCAGGGCTCTCATTGGTCGGTGCGCTCTAACGATGGGCTCCCCAACCCCAGGCATGCTGCTACTGCTGCCTGAGGTGAGGAAATGCTCCCTGGTGGTGTTGGTGGTGGCGGCTGTTGCTGCAGAGACTTGTGAGTTTTTGCCCCCCAAGCCCTGATTTTTGCCCCCCCCGAGCTCTGTTTTTAACCCTCCCCGAGCACTGTTTTTGCCCCTCAGCTCTGTTTTTGCACCACCCCAGCTCCGTTTTTGCCCCCCGACACACACAGTGACACACACACTGACACACACAGTGATAGACACCCTGACACACACAGTGATAGACACACACAGTGACAGACAAACTGACACACACAGTGACTTCCCGCACCTTCTGCCGTTCCCCCGCCTTCTGCCTTCCCCCTCCCCCTGCCTTCCCCTCACCCCGCCTTCCCCCTCACCTCGCCTTCCCCCTGCCTTCCCGCCCCCCTGCCTTCCCACCCCTGCTTTCCCACCCTCCCACCCCTGCCTTTCCGCCTCCCGGCCCCTGCCTTTCCGCCCCCCCCCACCCCTGCCTTTCTGCCTCCCCTCACCCCTGTCTTTCCACGCCCCTGCCTTCCTGCCCCCCGTCCCTGCCTTTCACCCTCCCGCCCCTGCCTTTCACCCACCCGCCTCCCACCCTTCCGCCTCTGCCTTTCAACCACCCGCCGCCGGAACTCCCCCGCCTCTGCCTTTCACCCCAACTGCCTCCCGCCCTTCCGCCTTTGCCTTTCACCCTCCCGCCCCTGCCTTTCACCCACCCGCCTCCCACCCTTCCGCCTCTGCCTTTCACTCGCTGCCTGCCCTCCCGCCTTTCACCCACCCACCACCCGTCCTTCCGCCTTTCACCCACCTGCCGCCTGCCCTTCCGCCTCTGCCTTTCACCTGCCGCCTGCCCTCCCACCTCTGCCTTTAAACCCACTCGCCGCACTCCCACCTCTGCCTTTCATCCACTTGCCGCCTGCACTCCTGCTGCCTCCCACCTCTGCCTTTTACCCACCCACCGCCTAACACCCCTGCGCCCCACAGCTGCCACCCGCACTCAACAGACACCTGCCACTACTCACCCACCCGCCACACTCGACACACACCCACCGCCTCTCACCCACCCGACACACTCGACACACACCTGCCGCCTCCCGCCCCTACGCACCAACATCACTGACCAGCCGCCGCACCCACTCACCACACACCCGGCGCTTTTCGGCTAACACCCCCCCCGCCGCACTCACACCCCTAAGCACTGGCACACACTGACCAGCCGCCGCCCGCAACTGACCAGACACCCTCCGTCTCACACCCGCTCACACCCCTAGCGAGACACACACCTTACATTTTAACATCACTTATGTCACCAAAATATACATTGTACTGTGGGGTGTTTACAATAAGACAATTTTGAAACAACATCGTATTAGATTTTCTTCCATGTTTCTTTTCAACATTATTATACATCCTTTCCACCAAATAGTCATCCTATTGTTCCCCTATTTATAAATATGTAGCCCTTTTTGTGAACCGGCCTGACCCACCCAATCTCACATTGGCCCCTTGTGGTCTAACCGGTCCCTTTCCTTGCGGCACACCTCTTCTAAGGGACTACTATTAACTGTATCACACCTATGGCTCCAGGAGATCTGAGCCTCCGCTAGCTGGGAGCCTGGGGAAACCCTTACCATTTACCTGGTGCAGCGCCTCCACTTACCCAGGATCCCCGTTATGAAAGATAGCCCTGGGTAAGAAATACAATAACACACGTATACGATAAAACAATAACTAACACTTTACTTGAGAACATATAACACATTTACTTAACATCATGCTCTATCCGCATCACCTTAACCATATCACCTCAGCCCAATGTCTGGTGTTCCCACCCAGTGTCCTGTGATCCCCCACACCCAATGTCCCGTACTCCTACGGAGGTCGTGGGTGACTGCGCAGTCACTAAATTATCTGTTAGGCCTTGTTGGTGCACATGTGTAGAAATACCTTCCGAGCACTCCGATGCTCGGGCCTGCTACACTCTTCTAAAAGGGTCAGACGTGCGAAGCCTCCGTCTGATCCTATCCAGGTACTTCTCTAGGACCCCAACGAGGGTCCAAACGCTTCACGGGAACACAACCGTCTCTCGGTAACACACCGTCTCACGGGAACAGCAACCGCCGCTATCCCTATCTATCCCTAACGTGACAGGAACCCTAACCTAGGGCCTGTCCCTGATGAACCGCAACCTGGGGTGGCTTGGGGGAAATCTCCTAGGGCCTGTGGAGTAATAACCTGCCCCCCTCCCCTTGCTCGTCCCAGTCCTATCTGTAACTCACTAACAACTAGGTACTAACTCCCAGATACTAACAGCCTGCAGCAGACACACAGCTAACAAAGTCAGCCTGCAGACATCCACACACGCTGCACACACTGCGCCCAGTACATGCAGCGTGCACACACAGAAAACAGTCCTACTCAACACAATACACCACACCTGGAACCCGCAGCAAATACCCACTGCTCACATTCTGTGCCTATTTGCCAGTGCGCACAGCACTACCCCGCTGTGGCACTGCCCAAACCTGCACCTTACACACCTAAGGGTGACCCTCCCTATCTAGGGCCGTCCCTCTTCAGTTACCCCCCTGCCCTTACTGGGAATTGGGGCCTGCCTGGGGACCTAAGGAGAACCCTTACCTGGTGCAGGAGCCACGCGCTCCCTACACCCTTCCTACTCCTTCCTCTGCCTCTTCCTGACTGACGCGTGCAAAGCCCGGGAAATGTATCTATATTCCCGGGGCTGAGCATCCTCCAGCCCTATCAGGCACCTGGTGCCTGTCTCCCTATGCCTCATGGGAATTGTAGTTCCCAGGGGGCTGCTACAGTACTGGGGCCGCGTGCGCGCTTCTCCTGCGCATGCGCGAACGCCTAATGGCCGCCGCAACCTCTCTCTTCCCTGTCCTGCCCTCGCGCGATCTCTCCCTAACATGCGCGACCTGTCTGGGGCCTTCCCTGCGCTTGCCGGTCCCTGCGCATGCGCGAACCTACGCGCAATGGCGGCGCCCTCTGCACAAGCCGCCGAGCCGGTGGCAACGCGATCGCTGGCCTTAGCGACAGCCCGATCGTGTCCCCGGCAACCGGCCTGCACCTCAGAGCAACGCTCTGCTCCCTGCACTGGCCCCCACCCTCACGAAGTGCCGGCGGGTCCGTCGCAGCCTCCGGCGGCACCCGCTACCACACGGCACTCGCGGAGGGGGGGCCAGAAAGTGAAATGTTACCCCGGGGCTACAAATAATACTACCTATTACGGATTTACATCCCGGCAACACCGGGTATATCAGCTAGTATGTATATAAGTGTCAAAAGGAGTGCTACTGAGGGTGGCATATGTATACAACAGACGACAGAGAAGCCGACAGACGACAGAGAATGCTACATCCAACATGACAAAAATACACAGTAAAATACTTATATACTCTCTTGCAAAAGGGTCATTTAGTTTACCCTTTGGCCAAAGCATTGTAAGCTTGCGAGCCACGACAAGGCAGACCCTGTTCGCAAGAGCTTGCTGGGGTTTTGTGTTTTGTTTACCAGGAAGTAATACATTGAGATATACCCTCCAGTTTTCAAGTATGTCCTTGACATATTGTTAAGATGACAAATAATACATGTTTACAATACATAGTTACATAAGTGAACAGGGTATACATTATATACAAGACATTGCATCCACAGTTAGAGATAATATTTATTATAGGCATATGTAACAGTAACAAACCAGATTTAAATTTGAGACAGCTTTAGTTTTGAAAGAACTTAGTCTGGTGGCGGCTGTGAGAGTCTCCGGTAGATTGTTCCTGTTTTGGGGAGCACGGTAAGAGAAGGAGGAGCGGCCGGATACTTTGCTGAACTTTGGGACCATGAACAGACTTTTGGATTCAGATCTCAGATAAGTGCTGCATGTGGTAGGAGTGAGGAGCTTGTTCAAATAGACGGGTAGCTTGCCAAGAAAGAATTTGAAGGCAAGACAGGAGAGATGAACTTTGTGCCTAGCAGGAGAGATTTCCACAAGGGAGAAAACGGAGCACAGCAACGAAGTAACGGGGACTAGACACCGGTAAGTAGAGGGTTAAAAAATCCTTTAATCTGTGGTAGACATCATGGTATGGGATGAGTAAAATCTCTAATGCGTTTCGGGCCATCGCCCTTTGTCAAAGAGAATATGTAACAGCTGATATAGGTGTCCCCCCCCGCCTCCAGCTGATGCGTGACGTATATACTTCAATGGCACGAAATCGTTATGCTACAATCTGATTGGATCATAGAGAGAATGAATGAGATGTGAGGTCTAATATGCTATTCGCTCGAGCCGGGGGGTACGATACATCAGTAGTCCAAGAGTCTGTGTGCTGGTAAATGACACTCAAAGAAGAAGAAAAAAAGAATACCTAATAAAAGAGTAAACAAACAACCAATTGAATTAAAACCAAACAACAGTTTGGAATGATACAGCGAGGATGAGGATACATAAGTTAGGATATATATATTTTGGTTCATATATATCCTTACTTATGTATTGCTTGCTTGTTTCAGTCAGCTTGATACTGCTGCGGCCAAGTTTATTCGAGCATTTGCCCGTTCTTGGCCGCAGCAGTAGCCTGGCGCGCGCCCCGAGGGTGACGGGCGCGCGCGCGAAGCAGCGGAAGAGCGCCCTCCGATCGGTGGCGCTCTCCCTACCGCTGCCGGGTCCGCCGGGTCCCCCGGAACCCCCTGCCGCCGTCCCCCACATCGCGGGACACCAGGGCTCCCTCGGGGAGCCCTGGACGCGCGTGCAGGGGGCGCAGGCTCCAGAAGACGCGTGACCGCGGCTCTATGACGCGCGGCACGCCGAGGGGCGGCCACTAGCAAGCCGGGAAATCTCCCGGCTTGCGGATCTGGCCGATGCGCAATAAAGCGTGTCGGTAGTGTAGCTACAGTAGATAGATACATGTGTGAACAGTGAGCAGCTCAAAACAAAAGTATGATGTGACAGTGGTGCTACCATCAGATAGTCTAGCTCACACTGCTAGAGCAGCTGCTTAGAAAAGTATTGACTGTTGGTTCTAGTTGTATACTCTACAGTATATAGTTGGTATGGAAATACTTTTGGGTAGTGTGAGACTAATTTAAATATACTTTCATAATTATTTGCATATCACTCAGAGTATCTCAGGGTGTGCCTCAGGTGTGCTCCTTTTTAGCACAGGTCTCTCTCTCTCTCTCTCTCTCTCTCTCTCTCTCCTCTCTCTCTCTCAGGCCTCTCTCTCTCTCTCTCTCAGGCCTCTCTCTCTCTCTCTCTCTCTCTCTCTCTCTCTCTCTCTCTCAGGCCTCTCTCTCTCTCTCTCTCTCTCTCTCTCTCTGTCTCTCTCTCTCTCTCTCTCTCTCTCTCTCTCTCCTCTCTCTCTCTCTCTCTCTCTCTCTCAGATCTCTCTCTCTCTCTCTCTCTCTCAGATCTCTCTCTCTCTCTCTCAGATCTCTCTCTCTCTCTCTCTCTCTCTCTCTCTCTCTCGCCTCTCTCTCTCTCTCAGGCCTCTCTCTCTCTCTCTCTCTCTCTCTCTCTCTCTCTCTCTCTCTCTCTCTCTCTCTCTCTCTCTCTCTCTCTCTCGCCTCTCTCTCTCTCTCAGGCCTCTCTCTCTCTCTCTCTCTCTCT